>NC_029781.3:101748765-101754202 GCF_000817695.3 Arachis duranensis
AATATTTATTTAATAAATTATTATAATTTACACCAACAGCACTTAATAATTTTTCTGAATTTTGACAGAAGGGCGTCTTTTCTTCAAATAAAAAAAAGCGTGCTTGACTCATTGACTGGTTGCAAACTTGCAATTATACAAAGGCTAATACACATTAAATAGGTTGTATACCCAATACCCAATAAGGCAATAAATATGATTTGACACCTTTTTCCACACCGGGAGTGAATTCTCTCTTAAAAAAATTTGGATAATGTTCAGTATTTAATTTTATTATTTATTATTTTTTAATTATTTTTTGTCTTATTTATAAAACTAAAGGTAAGAAATCATCACATTTTATTCTGTCCGGTTAAAAAAATGGAGACAATCCATTTCAGTATCCTACAACTTTTTGTATCCTCCAACGTTGAAAATTTTTCTACGGCACAAGTCATAGTCTTCAAATTTTTCATTTTAATTCATAGCACCGCAACTTGTCTTGTGTGAACTGAACTCTTCCTTGATCTGAAGTTCCAAACTGAATCAACAAAAACATAAAAATGATTACTCACACTATCTTCTCTGCTAATAATCCTCTTCCTACTTCACCATTCTTCCACTCTAAAGGTATTTTCTACTTTTTCTTATTTCATCACCAAACTTACTTATCCTTAATTTTTCATCTCCAAAAATGTAGATTCATCCGAGGACTGCAGGAAGAATAAACCATTTCTAGAAAAACTGATGCATAGGAATATCAAAAGTCATGTTCTTAATTACTTTGTTTCAAAAGTCAAACATATTGCACCTATGTATGTTCATTTTAAGCCAAACATGAGATGTGTTGGAACTTTTTTTTTGTCTTTTTTTCTTTTCAGCCTTCGGATATCATACTTATGATTAATTTGTATGAAATCAAACTGTATTAAAATCAATATTTAGATTAATTTTGGACCGTTGAGTCTTAGTTCTTCAGATTTGTGATTTTTTTAATTTTTTTTTAAATTTGTGCATCTAATTAATTGTTTTGCTTACCTGTTACCTACTTTTTCAGTTGAAAAGCAATGGCTTCTTCAGAGCTTTGCTTTGAAAGCAAAGCCAATTCAGTTGAAAGTTTCAAATGGCTGCAGAACAAGAGCATGTTTGGGTTCTGATAAATCAATCGAAATCCCTCACCAATGGTAGAGTTAGAATATATTTAGATAAAATCAAGTTTATTGTTGAGTTATAAACATCAAATCAATACGAAATATACCTAATATTATATCTATTCAGGTATAATCTAATTGCGGATCTTCCGGTTAAGCCTCCTCCCCCGTTGCATCCCAAGACTTATGAACCAATCAAACCGGAAGACTTGTCACCTCTTTTTCCAGATGAACTAATCAAACAGGAAGTTACCGGTGACAGATTCATCGATATACCCGATGAAGTCCGCGATATCTACAGCCTTTGGCGCCCTACGCCTCTTATCAGGTTGATCTAAACAACATATTGTTAGCTATATTTTCAAAATATGTGAAAAGTTATGTTTGAAAAGTTATATCTGTTCATAGAGTTGTGACTTATTCAAAAGTTATACCTCGTATCAGGTTGATCTAAACAACATATGTGAAGGTTCTAGAATCTTTTAGTGCTATATATTAGAGTCAGTTACTTAGCTGTCATAGTTAGTTACACGGTTAGTTATTTGCTTAGCTGTCATAGTTCGTTACACAGTTAAATAGTCAGTTAGTTATTGATGCTCTTCTTACTGTAATCATGGGAATCTTACATGTATTGGCTTGTGGATTTTAGAGCTAAGAGGCTGGAGAAGCTTCTAGAAACACCTGCTAGGATTTACTACAAGTATGAAGGCGTAAGCCCGGCCGGATCGCACAAACCGAACTCTGCTGTTCCACAAGCCTGGTATAATGTGCAAGAAGGTGTCAAGAATGTTGTGACAGAAACTGGTGCTGGACAATGGGGAAGTGCATTAGCCTTCGCTTGCAGTCTATTTGGCCTTGGCTGTGAGGTATGGGGCTTATGCAGATTTGAATTCCAATTTCCTTCAAGAATTTAGCCGATTAATCTTATGAGTTCTCTTCAATTTTAGATTTTCTTGAATATTTACTTACCACTTTTCTCGTTTCAACTATTTGTCTAACCTTTTAGCTAAACCAGAAACTAATGGTGCATTCTGTACACAATTGTTATCAATGTTACTTTCTTGTTTATCTTCTCTCCTAATATTTTGAGCATCATTAGAGCCTTAGATTTTTCAAAGGTGAAAACTCACACTTGTTTTCATGTAAAGTTAATAGTAATGACTTGGGTTATATGAGTTACAAAATGAACATCCTTAATAACCATCCGAATACTAGGGATAATAAACATCTTTCCAAAAGCTTAAACTAATTTTCGGGTTCACCAACGATCGAATTCTTGACCTTTCGGATCTAGAGCTCTAATACCATGTCATGATACCACTCATCCCAAAAGTTTCAGCTGGTGGAAAAAGGTAACACTAATAGTTATATCTCTAATACTCCTTAAACCTCCATTGTGCACATTATACAAATATTCCATTGGCTCCTCGTACTTTGCCTAGTCGAGAATAACTGTTATGTTTAATTAAATAACTTGGTTAGGTGTGGCAAGTGCGCGCATCTTATGATCAAAAACCATACCGGAGACTGATGATGCAAACATGGGGAGCAAAGGTACACCCATCTCCATCAATGATCACTGAGGCAGGTCAAAGCATGCTTCAAAAGGATCCATCAAGCCCAGGGAGTTTAGGCATAGCCATATCAGAAGCTGTGGAAGTTGCAGCGAAAAATGCTGATACAAAGTATTGTTTAGGGAGTGTTCTGAATCATGTTCTGCTCCACCAGAGTGTTATAGGAGAAGAGTGCCTTAAACAAATGGAAGCTATTGGAGAAACCCCTGACATCATCATAGGGTGTACCGGCGGCGGATCCAACTTCGCAGGACTTAGTTTTCCATTCATTCGCGAGAAGCTTAACAAGAAGATCAACCCTGTCATTAGAGCAGTTGAGCCTGCAGCATGTCCTTCATTGACAAAAGGAGTGTATACTTATGATTATGGTGATACGGCGGGGATGACTCCGTTGATGAAAATGCACACACTTGGACACAACTTTGTTCCTGATCCAATTCATGCTGGTATGAAAAGTTAACTAATTCAAATGCAAGAAAAAGAAAAACAAAAGAAAAGTGTTGATCGCCTTAACAGTTCTTTACTTGTTGTAGGGGGTTTGCGCTACCATGGGATGGCACCATTGATCTCACATGTTTATGAGTTGGGATTAATGGAAGCAATTTCAATTCCACAAACTGAGTGCTTTCAAGGTAATGTTAATTCCAACCATTATGAGAAAGGTTTGGATAAGATCACATAGGATGTTCTTTTGTTATAGGTGCTATACAATTTGCAAGGAGTGAAGGGTTGATACCAGCACCTGAACCAACTCATGCCATAGCTGCAACCATTAGGGAAGCCCTTCATTGCAAAGTGACCGGTGAAGCAAAGGTTATTCTGACAGCAATGTGTGGACATGGGCATTTCGATCTTCCAGCTTATGAGAAGTACTTGCAGGGTAACATGGTTGATCTCTCATTCTCAGAGGAAAAGATGAAGGCTTCATTGGCCAATGTTCCTCATATCACAGCTTAAGAGGCAGTACCAACAGTGATTAACTATTTGGAAGCTTTGATAGTTGAGAGAAGATACAAGTACACACAGAGATAAATCATTCATCTTTTATCTGTGTAGAAGATATATATATTTTTTATTTGTGTATTTATGTTTTGTCCTAAATGTTAAATGCAATTTGTAGACATTAAGAAATAAAGATTAATTTTCTTACTTATGCCAATTGATTTATTTACGAAGATGTCCAATTAATACAACAACAACAAAACCTTATTACATTAGGTGGGGTCACTACATGAATCAAACGCCATTGAATTCTGTCACGTACCATGTCTACAGAGAAATTATTTACATGTAGATCTCGTTTGATCACCTCATGAATGATCTTTTTTTTAGATTTTTCTCTGCCTTTCACTCCTTGTCCCTCTTCCATCTCATCCACCCTCCTAACTGGGTGTTCTGTCGATTTTTTTTTCACATGTCCAAACCACCTGAGATTCGATTCTACCATCTTTTTCACAATGGGTGCTACTCCAACTCTCGCCCTTATATTTTCGTTTTTTATTTTATCCAATCGCCTATGACCACTCATCCATCTCAACATCTTCATTTCTGCCACACTTAGCTTATGTTCGTGCTCTCCTTTGGCCGCCCAACACTCTATACCATAAAGTATATCCGGTCTTATAGCAGTGCGATAGAATTTACCTTTAAGTTGTAAAAGTACTTTTTTGTCGTATATAAAACCAGATGCACTCCGCCATTTTGACCAACCTGTTTGGATCCTATGATTTATATCCTGTTCAATTTCTTCATTATCCTGTATAATGCACCCAAGATATTTAAAATTTTTAACTTTTCGTAGGATGTTTTCTCCAACATTCACCTCTATATTAGGGTTTTTCCTTCTCAAACTGAACTTACATTCCATATATTCCGTCTTGCTACGCCTTATGCGCAGACTATACACTTTTAGAACTTCTCTTCACGAGTCCAACTTCTTATTTAAGTCTTCCATTGACTTTCCCATAAGGACGATATCATCGACAAAATGTTATGCTCATAAAAAAACACTAAATCAGTCATTATATAATTGTGTATATATTTATATATTAATTAATTTATTTTTAATTTATATTTTATATTTTAATATTATTCTATAGGAATAATTATTTTTTTGGTGTCTTAGAAAAAATTAAATACGATATAAAGGCAAAAAAAACAGAAATTATTTTAGATATAGAAAAAAGAATGTTGTTTTGTTTAAATATGAATAGTTGGAGTGTTTTACAGAGCTGTGGAAGTATCAAAAAAGCAATCCAACACGTTACCTGCGTGTTGAATGGATGTGTACCACATAACAACACGTTACCTGCGTGTTATGTGCGATTATGCCATGTGTCCAACACGTTAATTGCGTGCTAATTCAGTACGCTACTTGTCCACAACATCAACCCACATGTATATATACCAAAAACCTTCATTTTCACGTAAAACACACCTCTAAAATTCATATTAAAATTTTTTAGCAAATAAAAATAGCAATCAACATAGTTTTTAAAAGTCACGGAAGAGACCTACATGTAGCTCCTTCGAAGGCTGCAACCATTCAACAAAATCAGCACCAATCCCAAGCTCCTTTCTTAGCCAACAGATCAACCACTATTGAATTTTCTTCTAATAAAATTAAATTGAACCTCCCAATTAAGACTCATTAACTTTCACAAGTAAATCACTGTTAATGCAAGATATCTATTGAAAATCAAATTGAAGTAGCAAAAAAGTATCAATGGAGTC
>NC_029781.3:101754270-101763301 GCF_000817695.3 Arachis duranensis
TCACAACACAAGATACTCCAGATAGGAAGGGAACTAGAACAACCTTTCTTCCAAGAACCATCATCGGACCTAATCACACAACCAAAACCAGCAAGGTTGTTCTCGAAAAAAATGTTGGCATCGCAATTCACTTTCACTATGCTCGTTGGAGGAGGAGACCAGTTAACATCAACTCCTTGCACCTACAAAAAGCTATTTGAGATCCTAAAATTATGGAATTCTTGAGCAAGTTTCTGAGCAGTAAACACAACTTTTTCGTCAAACCAATCGTCTTTAGGATGGAAATTTTTCTTGTTGCGATGGCGCCAAATCCCCCACAGACCAGCATAAAAGATGAATTCCTCTTTTACAAGCTTTCGCCAAAAGTATCTCAACATAGTAGTGGGATCTATCAAAGAACTGTCGCTGCCCAACCAAGACACATCAAAGATGGACCAGACATTACGAGCTCTATAACATTCAAAGAGACACTGAAAATTTGTCTCCCTCTATATATTGCACCACGAGCAAGAATCTGAAAAAGTCAGACCAGCATAAAAGTAACACAAAAAATATAATTCTTAAGAATAGGGGTTAAAGGAGTCACTAAACCCTCTAATTGTCAAGTAAAATTAACACAAAGATCTTTAAGATGGAGATATAAGTTAAGGGCTTAAAAATATGAATATAGGATAAAAAGTCACCAATCTTACCAATAGGACTCCAAGAGTCATGCCAAACTGATTGGTTAAGGGAACCAAGACATAAAAAAAAATATTTTTTAAATGGTTAAGAGCGGAACAATACTGCACCAACAGTTAGAAGCATTTTTCGGGATTTTAAAATCCAAATTGTAGTTACGCCCCAAATATTTATCCACTAAAAGTTGAACCCAAAGTTTATCTTTGTAGTTAAGAATTTACTAAACTAATTTACCAATCAAAGCCACATTCACACAATGAGCATCTTTAAAGTCAAGACCCTGAGTTTTTTGAGGAACAATTGAAGTTTTTCATTTTACAAGAGAAATGACCTCTTCCATTGCTTTGCTCCTTTCATAAGAATTGATGAATAATGGAGTTAATTTTCTCACAAGCATAAGTAGAAAATAGAAAAACTTGCATCTAATAGATGAGAATAGACGAAATGACCAACTTGATCAAACAAATTCTTCCTACTTTATTTAATAATCTATCCTTCTAACTCGTCAACTGCCTTTGAATCTTTTCAATAACATCTTGAGCTCCTCTTCTAGAGATATGAGAGTGACTCAAATCCACAGTTCCACACTAAAATACTTTTTCAGATTCTGAGTGAAACGAATACTAAACATACCAATAAATATTTACTTACGAATAGAAGAAACATTTTTAGAGCAAAGTGCCTTAGATTTCTGAAGGTTTACCTTTATCCTAGAGGTTCTACAAAAAGTGCTTAAAATATTCATCACCAACTCAACTTGAGACTTTCTTGCCTTACAGAAGATAAGCAAATCGTCTGCAAATATGAGATGTAATATTTTTGGACTGTCTCTAGACACAGAAATAGGAGTCCAATTTTTTTTAGACATTTTGTGAGCAATCAAGTAAGCTAATCTCTATAGAAAAGGTAAAGAGACATGAGATCGCCTTGTCTCAAACTCCGGTTGAGACAAAAATTGGGTAATCTACTACCATTCCAGAGGAGAGAGACAGAGAAGATGAACATACATATTTCATAATAAGATTAACAGTGATAGGAGAAAAACCAAAGTTTCGCAGCGAATGTTCTAGAAATCGGCTATCAATCCTATCATAAGCTTTTTTTAAATCAATCTTAAATACCAAAACACCCTTCTTAGATTTTGGCCTCTCTAAAAGTGTAAAATTTTTCGAGCAATAATAATATTCTGTTGTTTCTCTTTCTGAAATAATTTTTCTTACAAGAGACCAACTACATCCTCAAAATGGAACGAAAGCGATTAATAAGCACCTTGGTGATATATTTTATAAAGATCATTGCACAAATTTTTTATTTTTTGAAATATTTGACAAAAATAATTTATTAGTTTTTTACTTTTAATATTTTTAAAATAATAATAACCATTTTTTATTAAGAAATTAAACACAAAAAATGAAAAAAAATTTGTATAAAATATTTTTAATATAAATTATTATATTTTAATTTTTTTAAAGAATTTAATTAAGTTACTTATTTAAAGTGAGTAAGTGACCCTAAAAGAACATAAATTGTATAGAATTCTGAAAAATAATTAACAAATTCATCTATTCATTTTATTTGGTACCAATTAAGGGACAATTCGTCAAACTTTTTAATTAGAGACAATGTGCAACAATTTGGGGTTTCACTTTAATTGTAAATTTCATTGGTTTGGGTATTGACCTATTGGCATATTCCACCATTCCCAACATTAAAAAAGGTTACTTTGCTGAGCTGCATTTGCATTGCACAAAACTAATTAAGCTTGCATTTAATTGCATACTATCACCACCTACACTTGAATTGAATCTCTCCGCAGCTTCATATACGGTACCATATCCTTCTTCTTCTCCATCACTCCTCTATTATTATTATTATTATTAGACAAAATAAACAAAAAAATTGTTTTTGTTAGGTTTTGCTTTAATATCTTTATTTTTCTGCATTCGTTTCAAAAATACGCTTTTTTCTTGATGCTACGGTATTGAAAATCTTATGGATAGTTCTTTTGGGTTCATGTCATGGAAACACCGAGTGATTGATTCTGGCCCTAATGAGGCCAGGGTTTTGTTTTTACTGGACTCTGCTTAATGATTTTATTGTCTAACTTTTTCAATTCAATTCGAATGTTGAACTTGCACTCTTTTCCGGATGATAGATGCAATGATTTTGATTTTCTGTTGGTTAATTGGTTCATGCTTTCTTCAAATTTAGGTCATAGTTAGGTACATTACGGCATGGGGAGCAAGGATAGAATATCATTGCACCCGCCATATGTGAGGGGTTCTCCCCCTTCAGGTCCTGGTTTGTTGCATTCTGAGCCACTCACTATGCGCCATCCGCCTGTTCGGCATGCGCCATATGATATGTTGCCACGCTCTGAAGTTATGGAGCGCAGGATTGCTGACCAGCAGCTGCAGATGCAGAGGTTAGACTATGGAAACCGGAGGCTCTCTGACCAGCACGCGGAGATGCAAAGGCTGGACTATGAAAACCAAAGGCTTGCAGCTTCCCATGGGACATTGAGGCAGGAGCTCATTGCCGCACAGCGTGAACTGCAAGTGTTGCAATCGCAAATTGGCACCGCAGAGGCCAAGAGGGAGCAGCAGATTCAGGGTGTAGTAGATGAAATTGCTAGGATGGAGGCTGAGCTGCAGGCTGCAGAGCCTCTCAAGCATGAACTGCAACGAGCGCAGGGTGAGGCTCAGAGCCTGGTTGTTTCTAGGGAGGACCTTGTTTCTAATGCGCAGAAGCTGTCTCAAGAGCTTCAGAGAACCTTCGCAGATGTGCAGCAGATTCCAGCTCTAATGTCGGAATTTGAGGGCCTCAGACAAGAATATCAGCATTGCAGGTGATTTTTTTTCTTTTGTATGGTTTCGGTGGATTTCAAGAAGTGTTCCTTTTTCACTATCCCTAAGTATGGATTTGTAGGTGTACATGCAGTATGGCAGAACACAAAATATAATTATACTTAATTTAGGTGTTCATTTGACTAGTAAACTACTATTATAACCCTCAAAGGATTAGTTTACTAATAAAATTGTTCCCTTAAGATTGATAATTATCATGTAGTACCAGAAATATTATAATGTTTCATTTTACTTGAGTAAACCATCATCTTGGCCCTTAAAATATGTTTTCTAAAAATCTGGTTCTCACTTTGTGTAGATTTGTCCACAAAACCAATTTTTTGGATACCATGTGATGGTAATTAACCTTTTAAGGGACGATTTTGTTAGCAATCCAATATTTTGGCAGGTCAGAATGGTTGTTCACTTGTTCTTTTACTGTAAAATTTGGAAATGGATTTCTGTACCATTCAGCTACCAAAAGAGGTTTAAATAAATGAGGAGTATTTGAGAAGGTGAATTCTGCATAATGTAGAGTAGTTAGGAAGAATTGTGATAATATCGAGAGCTTATAGTTGTCAATTGCACCCCTATTGCAAAAGTGCATGGTGATTCAGCTAGTAAACACAACATTGCTGATGTCACATCACACTTCAGCATTGCAGCAGATCATGGGTGCTATCGGGTGGAGCTACACACTTGACGCATATGTGCCTGTTTATCTATTGAGTGTATCTTTGGTTGGAGGGCCTGAATGGGGTGTAACAGATGAGCTCTATATGTAAATTCACACACCAAACTCATCCATGGAAAACTTCACCCTGTTTTTACCCCACAACTTAACAGACCCTGAAGTTTCTATTTTACTTCCACTTATATTGATGGGTTTTCTATTTTGCCCTCACTTAAAACTTATTTTCCCTGTTCCGGTGTTCCCTCAACAAATCTTCCGGTCTTCTTGCAGCACCTTCATGATTCCAAAACAGAGTAATCTATGTTCTTTAATACGCAACCCATCAGACAAAGTTTCCATCCTTTCCTTTTTGCTGTCTCAGCTGGTTTCAACTTTTCCCACCAAGCCCATCTATGTTTTGCAGCTTCTCCAGCCTCTAGTAATCATGTTATCAATATATCATTATTATTATTGACTTATTAGTGATGATTATGCCTTCTGTGCTGTAATTTCGAATTATCATTGGTTAATCTATCTCAAATATAATATTTGAGACTTTGAGTAACTTTTTAACACCTATCAGATATACTAGAACTTATTTATATTACCTTTACTATCTTTGATATAGCAGCCATCCCACCATCTGCTATGCTGCTACAACGATTTATTTATTTCCCTAGTTTCCACATCTTTCACATTTGCATAATTCACTGTCCAACATTTTGATTGTTGTTTTGCACTTATTCCTGATATTTCCATTTTCCATGGGTCCTATATGATGTAGACTTTTAATATAAATCTCACTGTCTCTTGGCTTGTTTCTTAAGTCATCCATTCTGGATAGAAGGAAGAGGTTGGTCCTGTGATCCCACTAGAGGGGCTTCTTAGATAGAAAGAAATGCCATTAGAAAGGGTTCTCCCAAAGATAACAGCAGTACACCTTTTCTGCTTCCCTTTAAATCCATTAGATAACTTCTAAATCACCTTCATCTTTAGGTCACACAATGAACCTTGATTGGACCTATGGATCCTCCTAGAAAACTTACAAAATCTAGTTTACCCCAATCTTATATACTGTTCTATAACATGCTAACATTGTGTCAGTCTACCTTGTTGAATGTCCCTGATTAATGTTATTCTGACTTGTGGCCAATGCAGGGCCACTTTTGAATGTGAAAAAAAATTATACAATGACCACCTTAAGTCACTTCAAGAGATGGAAAATAACTATGCTTCTATGTCTAAAGAAGTGGAAAAACTCCGAGCAGAGCTTACAAACACTGTTAATGTTAATCAAAGAAGTAGTATGTATCTCTTTCTGTTATAGTTTTCTCCATTGGAGCTATCTGTCTCAAATCTTTCATTCTTTTGGAGGTGGTCGTGACATGCAATAAAATGCAGGTGGTTCTTACGGAGGCTCCTCTACTACTATGGACAATGAGGCTTATGGCCTTTCTAAGAGACAAAATGCACATGAAGATGGTTATGTTGTTTCCCAGGTGTGTTTGCTGTTGCTCCTCATATTCTTTTAAATTGCTTCTGGGAGTGCAGCATTGTAGCCACTGAGTTGATAATCTCTTATGCTTTTCTTCCTGTTCCAACTTGATTTGTTTATAGAACTAAGTGCTTAGCAGTAGTTTGATTTTGTCCCGTGAAATCTGGAGAATACCTCTATCGGACATACTTTGATTTGATTTCTGTAAGATATCATGATTCATTAGATTTTCTAGTAGTGTCAATTTGAATAAGACAGAATGTTATTTAATTTGAGAAGTGATAATATTAACACGTTAGAAGTGTCATGGTTGTTTGTTTGGCAATTGCATGGTTTTGTTGATAAGCATATGGACAACTATACATGTACGGATGTACCTGTGAGGTTTGGGCTACTCAAGAAAATAATAGTTGGGACATAGATGTATGCACCGTGTATCGTCTGAAATATATTCTAGGAATACTATTATGGTAACTATAATGTTTGCGTGATTTTACCGCACGGCTGATAAACTAAGGTTTGTTTTGAAGAGCGAAATGCTCTTTGGCGAACTCTGATTATCGGGAAGTCCTAATAGGTTTCCCAATTTCAATATGTTATGTAACCTGTTAGTACCACCCACATCAATTTGTTTCCAGGTAATAAATGTTCTGTCCTTTATGTTGTTTGCAGGGATATGGTACCCTCCCCACAGCCAGTGTTGGTGGCACTACTGCAACTACTACTGGAGCTAAACCTGGTCCGGCTTCTGCAAACAATGGGTTTAGTGCTCCCAGATGGTCAAATTATGATTCATCTGCTGGTCCTGCTTATGATCCACAGAGGTCTGTTGCTTACGATGCACAGAGGGTGACTGGTGTTGATTCGGTTACACAATCTGGCTATGATTCACAGAGAGAAGCAAATTCGAATGCTCAATATGATCCACATGGAGGTACAGGTTATGGCATGCAGGGAGGTCCAGGTTATGATATGCAGAGGCGGCCTGCTTATAATGCATCCGGAACTATTGGCTATGAACCGCAGTCAATAGCTGCTGGTGGTCCTCATGGACATCCTCTGCCAGTGGAGACTATGCTGCCTTATGGATCTACAACACCGCCTCACAATAGTGGTGGATATGAGGCTTTGCATCAAGCGGTAAACCGATGACCATCTCTTTAACATATTCGTTATAATATTCTAGGCCGGCATACCACCCTCCACGATTAAATGGGGTGTGATTCCGAATATAAACTGAGTTCACATCTCCTGTAATAGTTGATCTGCATAGAATACGATGGGTCAATGATAGCTATACTCAATTCACCCTAATTGATAATTCTCAAACCTAATATGTTTCTTTGAAATCTAAATTGATGGAGTCTCAAAAATGTTTGTGGAACCCCATATTCAGAAAATTCTTTCTGCACAATGCTGCCTAGAGGTGCATCAATGATGATCACATCCCTTGTTTTGTGATGTTCATGCTGAGAGTGTAGACAATGAGTAACTTGCCATTGCGGAAAACTCCTTAGTTTCTTACAGCTGTGAGTTTTGTAACATTAGTCCATTGACATCGGAATTAAATTATGTCCTTATGTTCTCATGTATGTTTTAGTTTTAATCTCTTTGCAGTGTCTCACTTGAAAATTTAGACATGTAATATTTTGATCATACTTTGTCACTTGATGTATTGAGATATCAAATAGGTTGTAAAGAAAATATATGCATTTTTATAAAGGAAACAGAGATGTGGAACTTCATTTGGAAATATCAAATATCATCTTTTTTCATTTCCTTTTCTTTGTTAAAAAACAAAACGCAATAGACGTAATTATAATTTTCATACTTCTCAATAATGTTATTAATTTGAATTATTCATTAATAGTAGTGCATACGTATACAAGAGAACAAAGAACATTTAATTATGCATATATTAATTCGTAGTATAAATTAATTTACAGTATTAAGGTAAACAAAATTGTTTAAATAAAATTAAATATAAATTATTACTTTATTTCTATATGACAATTAATTCGAAAAATACTTTTTGATATTAAATTTCAATGTTATGATTAAGGTAACATTTTTATTATAATACAAAATTGACTATGTGACTTATATTAAACAACTGCAAATGAATTTTTATATTTTATTTTACTAACATGCTCTTTCGTTTATATTTATGAAATAACAAAACATTTCACATAACACTGATTATTTTGAATGTGTATATCAACTTTCTTTAAAAAATTTGTCATCTCATCATATGTTTCATGTGTATATAAACTCTCTTGATAATTGATAATTTATCGAAATGTTACCTTTCTTCAACTAGCCTAATGTCTTTTTACAAAATGTAAATTAAGATATTATACTATATAATGCACTAAAATTGTTTAAAAATTATAAAACTATTGTTTTATGAAATTTCAAATTAATCTTAGTGGGGGAGAGAATATCTACGAGAGTATGTCATGAAATGATTGTTAATAATCATGTAACTAATTTACATTCTAACTCAAAAGCTAAGATTTTGTTCTTCTAATTAAGAATTATATAGGTTTCATCTTAAATTGATTAAAACATTTTTATACTATATCAACTTGTTTAATTGCATATTACGTGACAATTAAAACTTTTTGTTATATATTATTAGAGGTTAATTTTAAACATAACAGAATAAAATATTTTACATAATTATCTAATTATATTTTTTTAATAATAATTCACGCAATTAATATAAATGATAGTTTTTTATGACAAATTATATATTATTATTTATTTGTATTTTCATATAAAATTATTAAATAATTTGATATATTTAATTAAATAGCCATCTAAAAATTTTTAATAATTAACTATATACGAGTTACACCTTATTTGATATTTAATATGAGTTTATAATTTTAGGCACATAAAAAACAAAGAGTTAACTGTTAAAATTGTAAATTGAAAAAGTTTTTATTGAGAATAAAAAAATTTAAATTTTTAATACATTTGTTTTATATTTATCCAAAAAACATTTAAAAATTTCTACCAATAATAGTTTCAGTATATGTTGGTGGAAACTTAGTTGCAGTCGACTTCACGTAAAGTTGATATCTGAGAGTAATTAGATGATTTGACTGATTTGATTAAATTTTTATTTAACGGCTCTCAAATATCAACTTCACATGAGGTCGACTTCACCTGAATTTTCGCCATACATGTTTTATATTTAAAATTCTTTTTTTTTTTTTAAGTCTCGTAAGTCTTGGTGGTTTACTAGCTTTTGACAGCCTTGACAAGTTGGCAATTGGCATTGCTATGTTTTCATCTTTTCATATAAATTCAAATTTGAAATATTTTCAT
>NC_029781.3:101763393-101770742 GCF_000817695.3 Arachis duranensis
TCATCAGGCTGATTTCACATGCCGGCGCCAATTACGTTGGGTCAATGTCGAAATCGATCACGCATCTGGTAAGTTTTATTTTATTTCTTTATTTTTCTGAACGAATTAGGTCAAAAGTACGTTATGTGAGGAAAGCAAAGCAAGTGAGAAGGTGAATTAAAACTAAAGTAGTATAAGTGTAGCTTTGATCCTGTTCGATGTTTTTTTTTTTAATTTATTTTTTATTTATAAACTTGAGTGATCAGATTTGTTGGAAGTTTGAGGGAAGAAAGTATGAGATTGCCCAAAAGTTTGATATAATTATAGTCAATCATCGATGGATTGAAGACTGCATTAAAGAAGGAAGGCGTGTGCCAGAAGAGTCATATATCTTGCAAAGGTTCTTTTCTCTTTAGCTGCCTTTATTTGGTACCTGTTGGATGATTATACTGGAGCGGCTTTGGATATTATTAAATTATGGCATTCTTATTATGTAGTGATAGATTATATTTGATGGCATCCAATGGCAAGCTTGAAAAGAGTTAAATCAGCCGTTGAAATTGCATAAACGGATCAACTATTTCGATTTTAACTAAGCCATAGTTTAAAATTTCATCTTACTTCTAGAGAAAGATGGTAATCAGGGTACAGCTTTTCAAAGCTAGTCCTTGAGATGTTTGTATATAGGGTAGAATTTGTTTTATACGATGATATGATGAAGAGGAGGAGGAGTTGCTTTATTTTTTAATACCGATTTTGCTGAAGTTTCTTTTGTAGTTTCTCATGTTAGGCTTAGGGAGTATTGATCTTAAATTGTTTTCAGCAGGTGTGATTATTATTATGTTTGAAAAGTTGCAGATACAGTTAGTTACTTGTCTTTGTAGGAATTCATGTTATTGGAATTTTTATTTTCACATTGTATAAAGCCGGCATGCAGTGAAGCTTCACACACTTGTTTTTAAGCTACCTTTCTTCTGCAGTGGACATGAAGTTGGGCCATTGTTACTGGAAGTTCCAATCAGTGTTCCAGCAACTAGATTGACAAAAAATAAAGTTATAACTGATCAAATATATGATATTGACTCTGGAGAGCAAACAACTGAGATCAGTTTTGGAGCTTCAGAAAATTTTGTTTGGGAAGATTTAAATACAAAGGTAGCAATAGCCTCTCCGCTCTTTCTGTTGATTGCATTGTTTAAGGTGCAATTGTAGAATGAAATTGAAAAATGTTAATATTTTGGAACTTTGTTCTTTTCATGCAGTAGACCAAGTGAATGAATATGAATTACTTTTCTATTGTTTTGTGAGGCCTGCTAATCTTGTTTCAACTGCATTTTAAGCATGACAAGTCCAGTGCTTATCCTTCTAGACGGTCAAGGAAAGGAAAAAGAAGTATCTGTGCTGGTAATAATGGAGGTTGTACTGTGGCTGAACCTTCTCGTAAAGGCAGAAGGATTGTAAACAATATTGTTGATGAAGTGGTGTTGGACCCTTTATTGGATGTGGTCCCGGACAACCACCATAATAGATGGGATAGACGAAACCATGATGCTGCAGCTACCACTAGCCTTTGTAGTGGTGTCAATAAGGGAAATACAGTTGAAAATGGAGAAACAACAGATGCCGGATTGTCTACTCAAAATGAAACTATCAATGGAACTTCAGATAGCATTGAAGAGATCAATCATTCGAACAATGTATCAGCTCTTAGAAGTTCAACTTTCTCTGTAGAGTATCATCTACCTATGACTCAAATGTCAACAGATATATGTTCTTCTGCTGAAAAGTTCACAGATGATTGTCAGCATGAAGATGTTGCTGGCTTACCTACATCCAGTGAGTTATCCTGTGTTATCTGTCACGCAGATTTCAGCGCAACAAGGGGAATTCTTCCATGTGGACATCGATTTTGTTTTGAATGCATTCATAGTTGGGCTAATCATAGGGTATGCCTTTTTAAATTTAATTTCTCTCCTATTCTTATAACAATCTTCTCTTGTATATTCCCTTTTCTTTTGAAATTTTTGTTTATTTATTTTTAGAAATGCACTCTTTACGTGGTTTCTGATATCTTATCGGAAACTTCGGGTGCCATGCTACTATCTAATGAACAAGTTGTGTATGTATATTTGGGTGTTATTCGGCTGGGTGCTAAAGCTGTTTAAAATTTCTTTAAAAGTTGAGTCAAATAGTATTTTCACTCTACTTTTTTAACATTTAAATTATGTCAACTTTGACATGAAGTTTACTGTCCTAACATTCATGTCACTTTTTTCCTATTTAGATCAGATTCTTTGTTAATACCGTCTCTAATTCTGTTTAAAGAAACAGTATGTATTAATTAGATTTGTGAAGAACTGAAAATTGTGTTGACATGGGTAATGAATAAAATGGTAAACAGATACAATAATAGAAGTTGTGATAATTGTTATAGCTCTTTAGCTTTATGTTATGTTTATTTCCCCATCAAGTCACAAAAAGACTTGTTGCTGCAGGTTGTAATATTTTATGCTTTAGTTATTGTCATTCTATAGATTGGGTTCTTTTACAGAGCAATGTTGACTGGATTATTTAGAACTTGTTATCATGTACAGCTTCAGTCTAATATGATTTGAATGTTTCTTTCATGGTCATAATCGGTTTATCACTATTTTTAGACTTCAACGAGGAAAAATGCAACCTGTCCTTTGTGCAAGGCAAGTTTTCAGTCGATCAAGAAGGTTGAGCATGCAGATAGAATTGATCAAAAAGTATACACCCAGACAGTCCCATGTAACAATTCAGCTGAAGATGTTTTTATCGCTCCACATCAAGGATTGCCCGATTACCCTTTTGAGGTATGGTTATCCATTAAACTAGATACTAGTGCGTCAATCAGTTCTCATTCTTTCAAAGTAGTTGAATTCAATATTAGCATCTTGTTTGGGCCCTGGCGTTATATGTAGAGGGAATTATGCTTGAAAATTGATGTTATTAAAAGAAACATCAAGGGGAATAAATTATGGAAAAGAGTAACAGGTGGCTGGAAAGAAACATGGCGCAAATTATGATGCATAATGCATAGTGTTTAAATGAACACTGAACATTTTTTGGCTTGGAGATTTTCATAATATATAGAATAGTACTACTAAAAATATGATATATAGTAGACTTGCCTGGATTTTATACCCGACAATTTAAAAAGCTTGAGTTGTATATCATTGTGCTTTCAAACTAGTGAATGCCTTTTATGTAAATAGAGTGATTAGGAAGAATTTACATGAGTACATGACTCTCATTCTCTTTTGCCTAACCTGGGTTACCTGGCATTTCATATGTATTTTATGTTATGATGTTTGATCAACTTCTAGTTGTGCTTCTCCTAACCATTACTTTGTCTAGATTAGAGGGAAAAACAAGGGAACTAGAAATATATAGATACAAAGAAACTAGAATCAGTTAGGCAGTTACAACACCTAGAAAAACTGAACATGGTTTGGCATGCAAGACTTCACCTAAGTATTAAATTTTTAGCCTTTTTAACTAACTAACTAGGTAGGCTATTTTTCCTATCTCTTACGTAATACTGAAATTAATAGGTTATTAGCGTAATTAAGTATGTTGAAAATGCACGTATAAAATTAAAAACCCAGAAGACTAATCTGAAATCCTAATTTCCTTTTCGTTTTTTTGGTCATGTTTATAAACGGCCATTCTTTTATGATAATTCTCCTGCATTCATAATTTTATGTCTTATGCTTATACAGTCCTCAGAGGCAAACTCTTGTGTAGTTTGTGGTGGTTTGGAACCAGAGGATCTCCTTGACAGGTGTGATATCTGCCAAACACGAAGAATCCATATATATTGCCTGGACCCTCCTATAACTCCATGGATATGCAATCCCTGCAACCAACTACGGAGAAGTTACTATGATCGCTCGTATTAATTTGCATCATTTCTTCAGTTTATCCAGAGTAAGTGCCATTCTTGGTACATCACTGTTGCTGAGCTTCTTGTAATTTTAAAGAAAAAAAAAATTGTAGGTGGCATTTTCTAAGCGATTTCATTTTCTACATCTATTGCACCAATTTAATTTGCCTTTTCATATTGAACTTAATCTAATTGTGAGATTTAGCAATAGTATGCAAGGATTCAATCAATCAATTGATTGTGCTTGTGAATTTCTGTAAGGATTGTTCAGCTGCACGTTCATGGGTATGAAACAAGCACCTGAGTACATGTAAAATGTAAAATGTAATTTAACGTTACTGTCTAATATTGAATCTAGCTATGCTTTTTATTATCAGCATGGATGAGATTTTCATGAAAGTAGCATAAAGTGGGAATACTACTAATTGAATATTTTGATTCAAATCACATTGTATGATTTAGCCATAATTGTCTCTCAATTTAATTTGTTATCACCACTGCAGCTTGAAGTCACATCAATATGAAGTTAGGTTTATTTATTAAACGAAAAATCCTTTGTTTTTCTGGGAGATCTTTTACAAACAAGAATTTAGTTTCTGGAAGCATTACTTTATACATATATCAGTTACGATCAAATGACATTGGTATTAATTTAAATAAAGTTATACCATTTATAATTTTTTATAGGATGTATTTTTTTATTGATTCAAGCATGCATGAATCACAATGGCATATAATAAAGATTATCTATATCAAGTTTTATTGAAACTCGACATTAATAAGCATGTATTTGAAGAACCTTTTGCTTAGATGTATTTTGAACAACTATATTAAGTTGAATTTTAACTATATAAAATAGCATAGTAAATGATTTTAGATTGAAATAAATTTTTCTAAAAATGATTTATATATTTAAGCTTCTAATTCAATTGTATAATATTTACTTAAATTAACAGTAGTATCAATTTATAAGTTATTTAATCACATCTATTCTTTTAAATGACTATTTATATGATGGTTGTAAAAAAATTACTTTTTTATAATATGACGATACATAATTAATTATAGAAATTTTTTATAATATATCAAAATTAAATAAAGGGATTCCACTTAAAAAGTATTTTTTTGTGCTTTTAAAAGTATATATGATAGTAATTTTTTATTTTTTAATATATTTAAAATTTTCAATAATTTTTTTATATTAGTTGCAATGCATGCAGCCATATCTATTATCTAGTGTGTTTTTTTTCTTGAGTTGTGATGTCACAATCGAGCACACTGCTCTTATGGGCTCACATCCTCGTGCGGCCCCTACTTTGAAGTGAACCTATCAACAAACAAGTTTCCTTTTGATGCCTCTCCCATCCAAATTCTCACCCCTTTCCTATAACATTCTTGTTTTTATCCAACCGACTTATCGTTTTCCTTTTCGTTTGTTGTGTGTTTATGTCCGTATTCTCAGCACTTTCCTCTACATTCTTCTCTAAATTCATACGTTTTTTCCCCTCTTGAATTTATGCATTTTCTCATGTTACCAGCATAAGTATTGTAGGTTGATATATATTATCTTGTGGTGAAAACTCAGGTGGAGTCGACTTTACGTGAAGTTGATACCTAAGAGTCATGAGAGTCATTAGATGATTAGACTGATTTAACTAAATTTTCATCTAACAACTTTTAACTATTAATTTTATGTGAAATTGACTGCGCCTGAATTTTTACCTTATCTTATCCATTAATTAGATGTCTTAATTTGTTGATATATTATACCTATTCTCAGGATATCAAAATAATCGGTTACATTTTCCTTTTTTTTTAATTTTTAATTACTTAAAAAAAGAGATAGTTTGTTGCATAAGTATCCTGTAGTAATATAAGATCCGAAAAAAAAATCTTATTTAAATAGTGTAATTTAAAACAACTTAATCGATAATTAATTCTATGATTTGAATCTATGACTTTAAACTCACACGAAGACAACTTAATTGATATTATATCATTATATTTATTTATCTATTGTTCTAATTGAGTCACCAATATTTAAAGGAATAACAATTAGTGTAATTTTTTTCATTTCTAATATTTAAACTTGAAACTACTTGTTTACCTACCACTTTGTAACGGCGTTATACTGCTCTAACCTATACATATCGTAGCATAGGAGTAGTACTTCCTTTCATATCCATACTCTTGGGTAAAACATTCTTTTGTTTCTTATGTAACAGTTGTGCACCAGAAATAACTAGTTGACATTGAAATGTAAAAATTATATTCACACAAATATACTTTTATTCAAAATTAATTTTATAAAATTAAATTTATTTAAAATTTAATTTGACAAATATTAATCTAAACAGACATAATAATTGTACAAGTAAAACACAAATATAATGACTTTTTACTCATTTAGTATAGGGAAGAATTTTAAATATTTTTATAATTAATGCACGATTATTTTTCCGAACATATTCTATATTATAATTCATAAAAGATAATTTTTTTGGGTCACTAATAAAAAATAAATTATCTTATTCTTTTAAATAATATTTATTATTTCTACACATATTTAATAAATAGAATGATGGGACATGAAAAAAGACAATTTCTGTAAAGTTGTCTTTTCCATTCGAAAGTATCATTTGAAGGTTCACTTTCGTGTGCAAGAAAATCGTCGAAATTGGAAGCAACTATTTTGTGGTCTTAAAATGTCTTTTTGTTAGGATACGATTCGATCCGCAGATTGATTGAATTGGATTGTGGATATTTATTCTACATTTACATATTTGATTCGTTGATTCATAGATTTGAACAATAATAATTAAAAAATAAACAAATATTTATATATTTGGTGTTATATTTACTTATTTGTATGTTTTAATTAGTAATTATTATTTATATATTGTATTATTTTATTTTTGTTATTTAAAAAAAGTTTGATTAAAAATATTTTAAGAATAAATAAATTTAAAAACGTAAAAGAAATATTTTTATTGAATTTTTTACGTAGAAATATGATTTAAAAAAGGTTCAATTATGCGATATATTCGATTCATTCGCAAATATCGGATCGAATCCGACACTAAAAAATGCGGATATTATATCCAATTCAATCTGATAGGAATTGTGCGGATTAGATTAAATTTTCGTCCATATCTAATCCAATCCGATCTGATTCGCGTACAGGCATACACCCCTACTTTTTGTTGTACGGTGAATTTTATGGTATTTATAATTTGGTATCTAATTTTTTTATAATGAAATTTGAATATTTAATAATTATTTATTTTTATAATTTTAAAATTAAATATTAATTTTTAACTTTTTTTAATAAGTTAGACAAATATTTGTAGACATTATAATAATAACTCTGTTGCTGTGATGTATGAATAGGGGACACGACACGACATAGGACATTACACACGAATTTAAAATTCATATATGACACGAGGACACATGGTAT
>NC_029781.3:101770770-101773382 GCF_000817695.3 Arachis duranensis
ATTATTTTTTATTTTTTATATTTTTTAATTATATGAAATATTTAAAATATATTTTATTTTAATAATTAATAATATATATTATTTTTAAATTTATTTCAAGAATATATATTAAGAATAAAATTAGACATGTTTATACGTTATGGTATTTAGATGTGTCTAAATGTGTTCGAAATTTTTTTTTATCTTTTATTAAGACACGTTAAAACACTTATATCAAATGAGTGTTAACAAATATCGTATTTAAAATATATTTTTCATCAGTCGAGTTGAAAAAAAAAAATATACGGCAAATAAAAAGAAGTGTCTGGTTCGTAGCTTTGTTGGTTTCACGTGCAAAGTCACTGCATCTTAACCGTATTCTGTCACTGCTCTGACTAGGATAACCACTGCACTAACTGCTTCTTCTCTTATTTAAATTCTTTGCCTTAATTTGCATTTAATTATTACAAAAGCCACTTAAAGAGTTTAAAAGTGGATATATTGTAAGAGGAATTTTATTATGACTATCGATACGGAAATACGATGGTTATAAACTTTTGATAATATTCAAAAAAATATCTGAAATTAATATTATATTTTTGTTCAATTTTATGGTGTCTACAAGTTTTTGTCTAAATTTTGTCTAACTTACTTTTTGTAGTAAGTTTTGATTTTTTAAAAATTATTTATTCTTATATTTTTTAAATTAAATAATAATTTATAACTCTTTTTAATAAATAGACACCACTTTTTAAACACCATAGCATTCACCTATATTTTTTATCATTTGATTTAGATGAGATTGGACAAGTAGTGTGCATATTAAGCTATCTAGTTAAACATTTTTTCAATTTGAACAAATAATAATGGAATATTTTTTATTTAGTTCCTATTAGTTATTTGTTTTTATTTTCTGTTTGTTTCACCTTGTTGTATTAATTTTTAAAAAAAAAATAAAAAATCGTCTCCATAATAAGTGTTTTAAGTGTAATTAAAAATTTTTAAATTTAATTTTAATACACTGTTTATATAAAATAATTATATATATATATATATCTAATTACATAATATCATATTAAGAAAATAATTATTTTTTATATTAATTGTTTAAATAGTCATAAAAAATAAATAAAATTAGACGTAATCATATATCAAAATATTTTACACTGTGTATCAAAATGAAACTCTTATATTTTTGCATTAAATGCCTTGATAATATATTGAAAAAATTAAATTTTTTATTTTAACTTTGTAACAAATATCCTTAAACACTCTTTAACTAAAACCTTTTTTAAGTTATATCATTCTTATAATTAATATTTTAACAGAGAATGTTATAAGAAAGGAGCACATAATTCTTTTCTATATCATATTAATCATTATTTTGAATTTAGCTTTAGCGGTAAAAGCTGATGTGGTATTGACTATTGATAGAGAAAATTGAAATTTTGAATTAAAAGAATAAGTTAAAGACTTAAAACATAAAATCGTAATAAAATTAAAATGGTTTGATTTATTTGACAACCTACTATAATATTAGCTGAAATTGACTGCTATAATATTAGCAGTGTATTATTACTATGTTTATAACCATTTAGTTTATAACCAATTGGTTTAGCCACTTCAAAGAATAATCCAGCATCTTATAGGATTTAACTAATGTCGTTTCTACCTTTCAAGCTTTGTATACTTTATTAATAAGAAAAGAACAAGAGAGGTGACTCAGCAATTTCATCATGCAATAAACTTTACATTAGGTCATGGTAAGGTGCGAATTTAAAATTCATTTAAAAAAGCATTTTACTTTAATAGAGTTTATAAATTTCTCTTTTCGTTTACATTTTTTTTGTCTCATAAATAGAATTCAAAAAGTTTAATTATTCTATTAATTTTTATAATTTTACTAAATTTTTAATTAAATTTAAAATTGTTGACATAAAAATAACTTAATTATAAAATTACAAGTAGTGTAGAAATTCAATTAAAAAAATATAAAAACTTAATTACAAATTTAATAAAACTATAAGCATCAGAGTAATTAAACCAATTCAAAATAAGCGAAACAAAATGGTCGGATAAATTTATCATTGAAGCATTACAAAATGAAGAACAGAAATGAAGAACAAAACACTGAATATCAAGCAATAATTAAGCATAAATGCATAATCAAAAAGCAAAGGTTTTGGAGGTGGGTGAATCAGCAATCTTAAGAGTCTCTTCAATAAGCTTTCTAGCTTTTCTGCTCCTTATCTCCATTCTCATGCTCTCACTCTTCTCCACCTTATCATAGTAATAAGAATGCTTGTTATTTTTATTATTATTATTATTCTTCAAACACCTTATTATTTTGGATTTAAGAGTGAGCACCAACCTTCTCAAACCCATCATCTCTGATTCTGTTCAAAGTTCAAACACTGAAACCCATCTTTAATTCATTAAAAGTTAGAAAAGAATAAAAAGGACACAATTGGTGATTAAGGAATAGAACCAAAACCTGTGAAGGATTACTCTCTGAATGTAAAAGACACTGTTCTGTTCTGCTTCAATCTTTGGCTCTCTGTTCTTCCTGTGTATTTATTTATATTTACAAGAGGAGAGAGCATGAGCTATCAATGTGTTCAACTTCAACTATA
>NC_029781.3:101773802-101777791 GCF_000817695.3 Arachis duranensis
GTCATTTCTTAACATTTATTCACTTTTCTTTTAAGATATATAATTATTAGTATTTTTTTAAATGTTAAGAGTATCTCCAATTGTAGTTTTAATTTTAATTTTATTTTAAATCTTATAAAATGACACATAAATATTTATGGAATCATTTATTATAAATAGTAATTTGAAATTAAAAGTAAAATTTGTTCTTCCAATATTTAGAATTTGTTTGGGTGAACTTTTAAAAAAATATCTTTTTTCGAGTTATCTTCTTTTTAAAAATCTCATGGAAAAATAAAACTAATTTTATGTTTGGGTATTTATCAATTATGTTTGGGTATAATAATATAAAAGTACTTTTTTATTTATTTATTATATAAAAAACATCATTTTTTTAAGAAAAAAGATATTTTAAAAAAATATAAATTACAATTTTCCAAAAAAGATGTTTTTTATTTTATTTTTTTAGTATTTTTACTTTTACTTTTACTATTAGAAATTTTTCAAACACACTAAAAAATAAAAATATATATTTTTTATTGAAAAAAAGATCTTTTTTTATCAAGATAATGACATCCAAATAAACACTTAATCTTAATTCAATTAGAATGTTATATTATTTTTAATTATTCTATCAACATAATTATAAGAATGATAAACTTTTATTAGTTCTTTGTCAAAGTAATACCGATTTTATTTTATAAATAAATTTTAATATAAATTTTAATTTTAAATTAGTTTATATATTAAAAATATTAAAAATGATATTCTAAAAATATTGTATTGGAGATGATCTAAATTTTTTGTCGGTTAGGTGTTTTTTTTTGTTTTTTGGGATCAGTTCTGTTGGATAGTTTTGAATTATAACTCTCAAACGAATCTAAAGAAACATTGACAGTTATAGTACCTTAGCCCACTAAGAAGCCTAAATGGGAATTCGGCTACAAAACAAGTATGGTTTCCTTTAAAAACTGGGGAAATCCAGGCCCAACCGGAACCATACATGTTTCTCATTAGTCATTACATATATAAAATAGTTGATATAAAATGAGATAAAATTGGATTGGTATCATGGTTAGTTTATTAGTTTGGTTAAACAAGTATTAGGATTTAAATTTTACTTTATTTATGCAAAAATTCATTGTGAAAAAAAAAATAAAACATATAAACATATTATAGGGTTAAATATATAGTTTTGATAGTCACCAAAAAAATATATAGTTTTGGTCCTATAAATAATGGATTATTATTTTTCTACTTAATAAAAAATAGAATTTAATTTTAATACATTAATAGTGTAAAGCGTTTCACTCAGTCGTGTAATCACATTTATTTTTTTAGATAATCATTTACGTGGTTAATATAAAAGATAGTTATTTTTAGAAAATATAATATTACGTAATTGAATAATGTACGTGTAAAATTACTTTGTACTGATATTGCATAAAAGTTAAATCCATTAATAATATAATAAATGTTTTATTTACTAAAGAATATTTAACAGCGAGCCATAGATATAATATGTTTGTATATGTGTATAGTTTATATAGTAATCAATTTATGTTAGTCTAGTAATTAGTTCATTACTCTATTTTAATAATTTTCGAAGTTTCAATTCCTGTGAATGCAGTAATTAGGAGTGTAAGTTATTAAACCGAACCGAAATTTACTATAAAATCGAATCGAAATTTACAACAATCGAATAAAAAATCGAAAAATTGGTTTTTTTTCGAATTAAATTGATCGGTTTGGTTTTGCCAAGTAAAATCGAACTAAACCGAACCAAACCGAATCGAAAAAGTGGCTTAGTAATACATTGAAATGGAAATTTTGAACTTAATAAATGTGTTTGTTTTATGTTTAGTTGTTGAAATGAGTTGAAATTGTGTTGAATTTGAATGTAATGTAATGTTATTTTAATTTATTGATTATTTTGAACATTATTTTACTGAGATTAATTTTCTATTAGTTAGGATTTAAAAACCAACAAACTGACCGAATTAAACTACTTTTGGTTCGATTCAGTTCGGTTCAATTCAGTTCGGTTCAATTATTGCACAAACAATAAACCGATTAGTTGATACTCTGTGAAAACTGAACAGATCAGTTCGATTGATTTTTGATCCAAAATCAAACCAAACTGAACCGATAACACTCTAGTAACCTATATTGGTCAACAAAAAACTTTAAATAAAACTGATAAAAAAATATAGTTTATAAAGTGCAATACTAGTTCCAATTTGTGTCCACCTTTAGCGGCTCCATTCTCTTGTTTCCTCTCTTTGTTCTATTCTTCATCAATTCATTCTCTAAAAATATGAAGTTCCAAGACACCGAGCTTCTCTCTTGGAAACAATTAATAACCCCCAAACTAACTTTCCTAATAACATTGCTAATCCTTAGCCTACTCATATTAATCACTCTCTCCCCAATTTCTTATTATCCTCTCTTTGGTTACTCATCTCTATTGAACATAGAATCCAAACCACATGCACATGAATATGATGAGTCACAAGCATCAGAATATAATAATAAATGTGACATATTCAGAGGGGAATGGGTGCCGAATCCAGAGGCACCATATTACACAAATGAAACGTGTTGGGCCATTCATGAACACCAGAATTGCATCAAGTATGGAAGGCCTGATTCTCAGTTCATGAAATGGAGGTGGAAGCCTTATCAATGTCAACTCCCTTTATTCAATCCTTGGCACTTTCTTGACATTGTTAAGGGAAAATCCATGGCTTTTGTTGGTGACTCAGTTGGAAGAAATCAGATGCAATCTATGATCTGCCTCCTGTCAAGGGTATGTTTCATTTCTTCTAATAAAACTATACTCTAGTTAAAACAATGGATTCAAATTATATGAAATTTTTTATAATTAATATGTGAATTATTGTTATTAAAAAAATAATATAATTTAAATAATTATGCAAAATAATTTATATTATAAGTATATCAAAATTAAACTTTTATTTTATTAACCAAAATATATAGTAAAATAACTTTAGAAAAGTAACAAATTTATCTACTATGATGTCTTACCCTCTTAAATTTTTATTGGGAGCATAAAATTACTACTCAACATTGTTGATTGTTTGTTTAAAATTGAAACTCTTAAATCTACAAAAATCATTTTGAAGTAATAAATGAAGTGAATAATCATAACAATACTTCTACTATTTAGATTTATTAAAAACCTAGGTTTCTGCATCAATTTTTTTTTTATCATAAAATGAGAATATATCACATCCAATTCAAAATTTTAAGATAATAAATTAATAGAACTTTCATCTTATAAACTCGTTATTCTTCTTTATTTTATTTGATATGAGACTAATTTTATATACCTTAAACTTATAACATTAACAATTTCGACACACACGAAGACCAAATCAAACACTCGATCAATTTGATCTTATTTGATTTTATATTGATTCGAATTGTGATGTGGATTATATATGCTTTGATGCTACGTAATTTGGTAATCTGATCACATAACAAGCCTTCACCTTTACCCTACTAACTTTTATAAAGCTGAATTGAGCTTCAATTCATTGGATTAATGATGATACCCTCTTCTCTCCCTCTTTCTAAGATTAGGCAGATCTGAATTTAGAGATTTCATACATTTTGGCACTTGAAAGCCATCATTATCCTTCTCAATTAAGTTTTAAAGACTTGAGAGAAAAAATGAGTCATCAAGAAGTTCATTACACTCACGTGTCATATTATATAGTTATTAATTATGAGTAAATGCATTTTTGTTTGTATCCTATTAATTAGTACATAGATTAGGTGAATGGTCACTTTGATGAAATTTCTGTTTTTGTCTCTCTCATAGTCTCATACACGTTGAAAGATAACATAAGAAAATTCGATCGAGATGAAAATATCACTTATATTTTTAACATGGAATGCAACAAAAAATCAGTTAAAAATTTCAAAATTATTTTATTTTATATCATTTTAATTATTATTATTTTTATTTTATATTTTTTAATTAC
>NC_029781.3:101777891-101778519 GCF_000817695.3 Arachis duranensis
CATTGTTACATATCAAGTAATAATGTCAAATTGTATTTCACAATTTAATTAGTAATTTGTTTACATTGTTATGTGTGTACGTATGCGTGTGCATACTTTTTGTCTTTTTAATATAATGGTTTAATTTTTTGTTTGTTTCTTATAGTTTTGCGAAATTTTTAATTAGGTCCTTGAATTTTTTTTAATTGAGTCTTTATATTAAATTTTTTTTAAATTGGATTCCTACACTTTTTTTCCTTTTATTTAGATCCTTGCACCAATTTTTTTTTAGTTTGGTCCCTATAAAATTAAGCCAATTACTGTTAAAAGAAACCTAATTGAAAAAAAAATTGGTGTAAGGACCCAATTAAAAATAAAAAAAAGTATAAGGATCTAATTGAAAATTTTACGGAACTATAGAGGCTAACAAAATAATTAAACCTAATATAATTGCATATAGACACACATTGACACAACACATTAAAATTTAAAATATGATTTTTCTGTAATTCTAAAAATTTTAAAATAATTTATAATATTTAATTTAATTCTCAACATTTAAGACTAATTTCAATTCTATTTTTATTATATAACTTTGTTTAGTTACTAATTAATAGTGTAATATATTTTTTCTTTTTCAATTTTATGA
>NC_029781.3:101778604-101792313 GCF_000817695.3 Arachis duranensis
TTATTAACATTATGATCATAATCACATCATCAATGACTATCACTTTCACCACTACCTTCACTCTAAACCCCACCATCACAATCAAAATATGAGGAGTGGTAGTGGTGGTTATTGTTAAGAGACAAGATGAAGAAGGAAATGGGTGATAATTTAAGTGGCGTTGATAGTCTAAAATTGAGATAATAATGTGAAAATAAAATTGAAAAAGAGAAAAAATTAGCTAATTGTTAAGTGTTTAATGATTGTAAAAAATAAAACTAATAATAGAAATGAGAATTAAAAGTTATTTCAAATATTAAAAATAATTTTAAATTTCAGAATAAAAAATAATACTTATTAAAATACTTTAGTTTGCATTACTTATTCTCATAATAATGTTGAATAGCCAATTTAACTCTAATCCATTACTAGATGCTTTATTTGATCAACTTCCACAATACTATTTACCTTGCTTTTTATTGATCTATTCTCTTGCAAAAAATGATTGTTGAAAGAGTAGAAATTTAACATGTCATTTATTTTTAAACATGTTCATAGTAAAAATAGAAAAGAGATTATTGTTATTTCAAAATTGATGATATATATCATTTCCACTCAATCTTTTTTTTAGAATTTTTCTAACATACCTTAATTCCTAATCTCTTAACCTCTGCTGTTCAAGAAGGACATTTTATTTTAAAAAAATTAAAAATTAAATATTTAAAGAGTGTTTATGAATATAGAACAATGATATATGAAGATTTTCAACTATTTTATTTTATTTTGTAAATATTTTTAGTTGAAATTCACATTTTTGTCAAAAATTAAAAACCATATCCATGGACCCTAAATAAAGTTCACAATTTTTTAAGGTTTTTTATTTTCTTGTTTTTTTAAGGTTTTTTGTTTTTTCTTTTTTTTATTTCCAGGTGGAATGGCCCATAGATGTGTCAGAAAAATCAGATTTCAATTTCATGAGGTGGAAATATCCAAGCTACAATTTCACATTGGCAACTTTTTGGTCACCCCATCTCATCAAAGCCCAAGAAAGAGATTCAAATGGCCCAACAAACACTGGGCTCTTCAACCTTTACCTTGATGAGTTTGATGACAATTGGTCAACCCAAATTCAAGACTTTGACTTTGTCATCCTAAATGGTGGTCAATGGTTCTTTAGGCCAATGGTTTTCTATGAGAAGCAACAAATTGTTGGGTGCCATTATTGCCTCTTAGAAAATGTCACTGACTTGAACATGACCTATGGCTATAGGATGGCATTTAGGGCAGCATTTAGATCCATCAATAGATTAGAGAATTTTAAGGGTATAACATTTCTTAGAACATTTGCACCCTCACATTTTGAGAATGGGTTGTGGAATCAAGGTGGGAATTGTTTGAGAAGAAGGCCATTTAGGAGCAATGAGACACAATTAGAAGGTTCCTTTTTGGAGTTGTATAGGATCCAATTAGAAGAGTTCAAAATTGCTGAGGAGGAAGGAAGAGACAAGGGTTTAAGGTTTAGGTTGTTTGATATTACACAATCAATGTTGTTGAGACCTGATGGCCATCCAAGTATATATGGCCATTTGCCCAATGAAAATGTGACATTGTACAATGATTGTGTTCATTGGTGCTTGCCGGGTCCCATCGACACGTGGAGCGATTTCCTATTACACTTACTTAAGATGGAGGGTGTGAGATCTAACCATGGACAGAGTCCTTATTTGCAGAGAGATTGACTATAGTGTATATCATAAATTATATCTTATTAATCTCTTGAGTATACTATTTTTGAAACATTTTTTGTGATTTATTTTATGTGTTATACATTAATTATACCAAAAGACTAATAGTGTCTTTTGAACTACATACAAGTAGATATGATTCAATTAACTTGAATTGGTTGAATAATCAATTAATTTGTATACTTAAGTAAATACAAAAAATTTGAAATCTAATTTATATATGTAACAATCTATTTTTTTTATGGCATTTTCGGAGTTTAAATTCATGATGAATTAGTGTTTATTATGCTGATGGCTAAGTTGAAGAATATTGTGAAAAATTATAAAATGAAAAAAGTTGAAATGATTCAATTTATGAATCACTTATATTGTAATTATTGAATTTTAATTCATATATGCCTCTGTTAAATACATTTCATGTAATTATTTCCAACACTTCTCCTATAACTTGAGAATGAAAAGGAAGGTTCTGAATTGTGTTTGTATTGTAGTTTGTGAAATTGAAGTTTGAATAAAAATGATTTTATAAAATTGATTTTGGATAAAAGTAAGTTTGTATCAATATGATTTATGTTTGATAATTTTATATTAAAATTGATTTTGATAAAATAAATATTATTTGGATAATATTAGTTAAAATTATTTTTTTAGATAGAAAATTACATAAAAGGACATGATATTAAATTATAATGTTATTTTTTTATACATATTTAATTTTTTATATATTTTTATATTTTACCTAATGAGATCAATAAATTCTATTATAAAAAGATAATAATAAATATAATACACAAAAAATAATGCAATAAAAAATAATAAGAATATATAAAAATATATATTCTTTTAAAAAATTAATAAAAATATAAATAATAAATAATAAAAAAAGCTGTACAGAGAGAAATAATAAGAATTTTATAAATAATGCAATAACATGTGTAAAGGATTAAATTAGTAAAAGAAAAATAAATATTAAATGTAGTGGTTAAAAGGCCGTTCGTGCAACGGAGAAATTAAAAATTATTGCTACTTATAAACGTGGTTTTGTGAATAAAATCACTTATGCGTTTGTAGAAAAGAAAATTAGCCAAACAAAAAATTAAACCTTTCAAGAAACTTTAACGTACTTTTCCTCCTCAAACGTGGTTGCCAAATAAACCCTAAGCTTGCTTCATTCTCTTTTGCTTAGTAATTAGAACTAGACTCAGATTGAATTCCTCTTTTTCACCTAAAAGTTAATAGGGAGACACCAGATAAAAAATTTAAAAATGTCTTCTTTTTAAGATATTTTTTAATAATTAAAATTTAATACATATAATTAATTAAATTATGTTAATTTTTGTCAAAATTAGACCAGACAAATTAATTTGACTAAAAAAAATGGTAAACCAAATTTTGAATTAGTCTAAATTAATATTATTTTTTATAAAAAATGATTACAATATCTCTATTATAAAAAATGACTAAAATACTCCTATTATATATATTAATTTTGAGAATCCTTCTTTTATAAAAAATTACTATAATATCCGTATTATAAAATATAACTAAAATATCCCTATTATATATATATATTAAAAATACTCTAAATCCTAACCTTATCACGGCAGAAAAAAAAAGCTAGAATTTAGGATTTTTAAAATTAATATATAAATAGGGGTATTTTATTTATTTTTATAATAGGAATATTGTAGTTATTTTTTATAAAAAATATTAATTTAGACCGGTTCAAAATTAATTTATTAATTTTTCAACAAAATTGATTTGTCTTGTCTAATTTTAATAAAAATAACACAATTTAACTAGTTATATGTGTTAAATTTTAATTATTAAAAAAATCTTTAAAAAAGGACGTTTTTGACATCTTTATCTGAGTGGTTCCCTTAAGAGTTAGTCCAAATAAATTATCAAAACTCCAAGTATTTATCAGAATTGGATTAAATCTATTTTTTTCAAAAATAGTAGGTTATATTTTATTAATTATTGAAAAATAAAATATAAAGATATCTAAAAAGAGGATAGCATAATAAAAGGTGGGAATTTCCCAAAACAATACACTGAAAGTATTCATCCAACGGTGCATGGTCGAAAAACGAGAAAAATTTTAAAGAAAAATGAATGATAAATCAAATTGGGAGTTCTTTGGATTTCACGGAGCAACTTGATAGAGCTTGATAGAATGGCAGACGGCATTGAAGTATGACATTCAAAAATTAACTGTTTACAAGCTTTTCAGCAGTTCCATCAAATGATGGCAAACAATTGAGGATTACGGTTAGCATTTCTCAACGGGTTAAGCATCTCTATTGATGCAGTCCACCATGTCCAAAAGTCGTTAGAACTTTGAGGGGGAAGATAGTCACGAAGATAACTCTGAGACCATATTTCTTTAATTCTAGAGCAAATCGATCAAACAATGAGTGACTGTTTCTGTTGTTTCATGACAACAAGGGCATATTGGCGATATAAATGGAATGCGGTGATGAATCTAAGCAAGTATCGGAAGCTGGCCATGGAGAGCTTTTCAGATAAATAGCTTAATTTTGTGAGACAAATTTAACTTTCATAGATCAATCCATGACTTTTTTTTGCTGCATATAATTAGAGCAAAGCTCCAGAGACTAATAGTAAAATAAATAACCAATTTTATAACCTGAAATTGTATCATATTACTTGTATTTATTGAAATTTTATTGTAATTTATTCCTATTCTATTGAATTTTAACGGACAAAATTCTGTCTACAACGTGTTAGAAAAATAATTCTTGTATCATATTAATTCTTGAATTGGATTGAATCTATAATACACTAAGGACAAACAATTTTATATATTAAGCTCAGGATACTCAAAAAGTAAAAGGGGGTACCAAGCATATGAGATAAAAATGGAGTAAGTGTTGGGTCCATCGACAATTCGAAATTTGTATTGGATATATAATCATTTATTAACTAATAATATTTTTTAAATAAAATTTAAATTTATGATGGATTAATTTTTAACTTAAGAATATTGTGTATATAAGATACATTGGAGATAGGTTGGCGCTGGACCCATCCAGCATCCCATATTTCCATGAATAATGAAACCAAAAATAAAATAAAATACAAAGTTGCTCCAACTAGTTTAATTATAAAGTGATGTCATATAAACATTCTATTACAAGTATGGACATTTTTTTAGTTTTATATTAAAAGGAAATTATTTTATTAAAATTAATATGTATTAATAGTTTTCTTGTTAAATTTGATCTAAATGGTGTCGCATTGAGCCTATATTATTAGCTCAATAATTGTTGTACATTACTGAAAGATTATTAGTTATGGACTAGGGGGAGCCGCAAATATGGTTCATTTTCCCTATTACAGTTAATAGAGAAAAATAGACCAATTTTAAGATATGATAATGGGTACTTGCAAAAATATTTTTAGAAAAATCTTTTACGAATAANAAAATAGTTTAATATTTATACTGATCAAATGGTAACTAAAATTATCAAAAATTAATTAGATTTTTTTTTAATTAGAAGTGAAACTCGAATTCAAGACCATTAAACAAAAATGAAGAGATTATACTATTTGAATTATAATTAGTTGGATAATTAGACAATTAGGTATTAGGTATTCTTAATTATTATGTGGTTAAATACAATGTTTCTTGGCTTGAAAAATCAATACTTGTAGGCAGGGACGGATCCAAAAATGATATTATGGGGGGGCCAATAACACATATAATATTAAAAATTATGTAAAAAAATTATATAATATAAGATGTATTATAAAAATATATTGACAAAGAATATATTTTAAAGTAAAAAGAAATATGTGTATATTTTTTACTAACGAAATGGTCGATTCTTCATATCATAAAATTCACTGATAATAGAATTTGTGTAAAATTTTTCAGTAATTTTCTTTTCAATATAATTAAAAGAAAATTATCAAGAAATTCATCTTTTATTTTGTTTTTAAGTTATTTTTCACAATATTCATAGTTGAAAAAGATCTCTTAATTGTAGCAGTTAAAACAGAGAGAATTAATACAAAATGAATAAAAAAAGACGGTTATAAGAAGAAAAAGAATTCACTTTATGATATTTAAAATTTTTTATTTAATTAAAAAATATTAGTAATAATATCTTTTTCAAATTTTTTTAATATTGTTCCTTACTTTTTAGATATTAGAAATCATTATTTCTTTAATATTGTTACTTACTTTTTAGATATTAAAAATTATTAATATTTAAATTAGACTGAATTTTTATTTATACTAAACTAAATACTAAATATTTTTTAAAAAAAAGATTAAATTATACATAATAACTTATTACTCTTAAAAAAAGTTGGGGGCCGAGGCCGCCACTCAGCCCCTTATATCCGTCCCTGTAGACATTTAAAGCTACTTTTGGTAAGTCTTCGTAATAATGTTAAACAAAAAAGAATATTCAATGCCACACTTTAAACCGTGACTTCAGTCATAATCTAATAATAGAATTTATCACCACAGTTCGTAAATGTAACATTTGATTTTCCTTTTATAAAAAGCCAAATACACTCGTTCTTTTCAACATGCTCTTATTGAATGTGATTTTCGTTTAAAGAATGACATAATTTTCAATAAAATGGTCAAGATTAGCAAACATGACTATAAGTATCTATTGTCACGTTTCACCATCTAAAATTTTATATGGATTATTCCATTAAAAAATATATGGATTATTGGAAGGTTTAGTTATTCTCTAAATTTTTAATTAGGTCTTTATATTTTTTTTGTGATTGAGTCTCTATACTATATTAGATTTTGTAATTAAGTCTTTGCTGTAACAAAAATATTGAAATTATTAACAGAATATTCCGTTAAATAAAACGCATATGCCTAATACTTGACCGAATCTTCTATATAGTTTAACAGAATATTCCGTTGATTTTAATGTTTTTGTTACGGTAAAAGTTTAGTTACAAAGTCTAATATGATATAGGGACCTAATTGAAAAGAAAAAAAAAATATAAGAACTTAATTGAAAATTCGATGAAATTATAGAGACTGACAGAATAATTAAACCTTATTGAAATTTGGAATATAAAAGAGCCTGAAATAGTAGTACAGGGTAGCAAGCCATCAAATATTGACTGTCATATTTGCATATTAAACACATTTTAGACACGACACTCATTTGATATTTGTTCCACACATGTATTTTTTATGTTTAATTGTATCTTAATAAAAAAATAAAAGATTATGCTTCTCCAAACATGCTTGAGTACATTCAAATACCATCACATATCAATATGTCTAACTTTATTTTTAATATATATTCTTAAAATAAATTTTAAAAGAATATCATTTATTAAAACAAAATTATTCTAAATACTTTATAGAATTTAAAAAATATTAAAAATACTTAAAATATTAATTTATATTTTAATATTACTAAAATATTTAAATATTATTATAATTTATCTAAAAAATATATCATATTATTTATATATACCGTATTTTCATATCCTGTAAAAAAATAAAATTAGTGTATCTATGACATAATATATCTTGTATTCATATCAATATTTGTACTACATAAATAGCAAGCGATCGTTAAGAATAAAAGAGAATAAACATAACGTGAAAAAAAATAAATAAAAAAGAAGGGGATTGTTTAAAAAATGACTTGACTGGGAAGTGAAGGGAAGTGTGGCAACTGCTAAGGCAATGGCAGATAGAGTTTGTTGGATGTTTCGTTAGATTCAGTTGATCATCAATCATTTCATCACAAATTATCACAAACACTTGAGTTCTTGAGACATTTCTCCAACGAATGAACTAACTATAAAATTTATAATACTATGTGTAACAAAAAATTATTTACTAAATTAGTCATATTTGTATATTTTTATATATTTTTACATATTTATGATGGTGTAGATAATTAATTTGCAATGCATTAATTTTAGCATATTGATCAGAAAATTTATATGAATCCAATGTTAACCTCAAACTTCAACCAATATATGACTAAAGTTATGTAAAATTTTCACATTCCTATTCTCTGTAATACTTCATTCAGTAGCACTATGATCATTATTATTCAATCATTTGATACAAACGAATTTGAATTGGTAGAATGATTAATTCATTCGTTTGTCAAGAATTTAAAAGAATTTGAATATTGTTTTGTGTATGTAGTAATTTATTAGACAATAATAAATTATTAAATAAAATTCAAATTTGTAATAGATTGATCTTTTATTTGTTGAGTTAAAATTATTATAAAAATTCCAAAAAAAAAATATTTTGATAGGAGTGGTCAAATCAATAATTATATGTGTAGATAAAATTCAAGCTTCGCTTGATTGCTTATCTTGAAATAAATGAAAAATGTATACCCAACAACCATTGAACACTGTTTCAGCCTGCCATTGATGGCATGAGAACCCCACCATATACACCCAACGCCAAACTTCATCCAAAAACAATAATGTTGAAAATTATTTAAATAAATATATAGGAAGAATTTATTATCGGTCGTAGTTTTTTGGATCATAAAGAATGAATTTATTATTATAAATTCGGGTAAATTACAAAAAATATTCAAATAATTTTATTGTTGACAAAAATATACTTAAATTTTGTTGCGACAAAAATATCTTCAAATAATTTAAAAATGCACAAAAAAATGTCCAACATTAAATATATATTTTTAAAAAATTATTTAGAAATTGAATTTTGATATGATTTTTTGCAAGCATTAATAGAAAAATGAGATATTTTTATTCTTAAAATTTGGTGATTTTTCGCTATGTATATATATATATTTTTTGTGGGTTTTTTTTGTCAACAATCAATAATACTTTAAAAAAATCACAAAAAAATCACCAAATTTTAAGAATAATACTATCTCATTTTTCTAATTATGCTTGTAAAAAATTGCATCAAAATTTAATTTCTAAAGTATTTTTTGATAAATACATATTAACGTTGGATATTTTTGTCGCGCTTTTAAATTATTTGAGAACATTTTTGTCGATAGCAAAATTTGAGTGTATTTTTCTCCGAGAAAAATTATTTAAGCTCATATTTGGTAGTTTACTCTATAAATTTTGAAAGATTATTTTGTTTCATAATTTTCTTATTAGAGTTTTCGAGTGAAAATAAAAAAGAAGCTAAAACTGAAACTGCCATCTAAAATAAATTGTTAAGAATATATTTGATGTTGAAAAAGTTTGATTATTCTTATATAAAAATATTTGATTATTTCGTTATTACAGATTGATTTCCAACACATACATGGTTTAGAGATACTACTTCAATTAAGAAGCGCCTCTTCTATACTCTCCAATAATAAAAGTATTCCATATTGTGAAAAGAAATTGGACCAACTGATTTAATTTATTGGTTTTGGATTTGATACAAATAATATGCAATGAAATAAAACATAGACAAATTGAGAGAAAAGGAAAAGAATGCTTTTATGCATTCAATAAAAAGACAATTACAACAGCCAATAATCATGGTTGTTGGCTTGTTTCATTCTTATCAGCTTGTATATATTTTAATAATTTCCTTCACTTCCTTCCAAACCATGCCAACATATATAAGGTAACATTCTTCCCAACACACCATTTGGTCACACTTGAAAAAAACAAACAAATAAAGTCAACATACACATATATAGGAAGGAGTTAGAATGAAATGAAATGCTATTGATATAATAAGTTTAAGTAAATTAAAGATTATCCTGTACTATTATGTAACTTTTCATTGTTATAATTTTTTTATAAAATTTATTGTTCAATCAGAATTTTGTGTCTTACATTTTTTTTTATAAAAGTTTATGATAATCTAAGATTATTTTTCACATTTTTTTAATTTATAAATAAAAAATAACTGTAATAAAAAATTCAAAAATACATGAATATGAATTGTTAGATTATAATTTTATAGATACTTATTTTTACAAAATTTAATACCACTTATCTTTATAATAAATAGTTAATGATTTAAATTTAATGACTTTGTTGGTCTTTATAATTTTGCCAAATTTTTAATTAGATTTTTATAATTTAAAATTTTATAAATGAGTCCTTATATTAGATTAATTAAATCTTTTAATTAAGTTCTTTCTAACTATTTTTTTAAAAGATACAAGTTTTTTAAAAATATTCGTCTTTATATTTGATATACGATGAATTATAAAATATTCTAAAAATAAATATTTTAAATTTAGTGTATTTTTTATGAAAAATAACAATTAATAATGATTTAATTATAAATTTTTATCTAATATAAAAACTTAATTATAGATCAAATTGTAAGGATTTAATTAAAAAATTAATAAAATTATAAAGACTAACAAATTAAAATAATTTTTAATTTTGTAATTTAATATATAATTGAACCGATAAAAATTAAGTTTTATAAAGAGATATGAATGGTGCAACTTTGCTGAAAATGATATTGGTGTCATTATTTGATCATAACTCATACAAATTATTTATGGGAAAATATTTTGTCATTTTGTGATACTCTAAACCTTTAGAGATTAGGTCTCTCCTCTAACTAAAATCAACCACCTCCTTCTTATTTTGTTAAAGTTTAGAAGAATAGGAATGTAAATCTACTATGTAACTTCGATTTACTTTTTTTCAAAAGTATATAAAAGAAAATTTGGACATTAATTTGTTGCAAAATCATTTTTTTAGAAAATAAATTAAAATATGTATGTTACAAGAGGGAACAAAATATATCCTTGGAAAACTACTTTGCCAGTATTTGCATTATTTTGAGGACCAAATTAATATTTTTCCATTATTAGTTTTTTTTTTTCAAATATATTTTTGCCTAAATATAATCACAAGACTGAAAATCATTGAGTATTTTGTGTCGGCAATATTCTAAATGCACCGAACCACCACATTTATTCTTGTAAACTCTATAAACATAGATCTCTCTCATGTGCTTTTAATTTGCTTTGCTGTGAAACAATGATGGGGTCACCTCATTGGAGGGATACAAAGGACAAATCATCTTCATGGCTTTCATTTCATAAGTGAAATATTTAGGACAATAATTAGTTGTTTTTTGTAACTATGTTCAAAAGTAACTAGATTATATACTCAAATCTTCACTCATTGTTTTACAATAATTAGCATCTCATATAGCATAAAATCATTGGACAAATAATAAGTAACTAATAATCCAACTAAGTACCTAAGCTAGCCAACAATATTTTTTTGTTTTTATTGCATGTTGTCACTCTATTATTACTCCATGATAATTGCATTTTATATAATACTACAAATTCATGAAAATTAGACAAATAATTGTTAAGAGTTGAAAAAAAACTTTGGATAAATTTATTTTTTATTTTTAACATGCTTATATATATAAATTTTATAAGATAACCACAATTTCTTTTTTCCCCCCAAAAAAGCTAAACAAAAATAGTTTCTAATTAAAATCAATTTTAAACTTTAAGATTTTAAAATTTTTAATTTATATTTTATATTTCAACATATAATCTATACGAATCACCCTCGATAGAAGGATGAATCTGATATACATGGTAAAAAAAAAGTTATAAAATCACTTTCTAAAAGTTTCGGAAACAAAGATATCCTTATATTTGTGGCGGTTTCTATTACAACTACTTGCAATGAAATCAGATTTCTTTTTCATTGATAAGGAACATGTACAAAGTTGAGTCAACTTTATTTACTGACTTACCAACCAGCATATTCAAATCTCAAAACCAAGAAAAAGGCAGTTCATAAAATAATGGGTAAAGTATACTTTTTTTATTTTAAAACTTGATAAAATTTTAAAAATATTTCTAAATTTATTTTGTTTTAATTTTGTCTCAAAAAATTTTTATTTGTATAAAATATACCTCTAATGACTAATTTTTCAAAAAATTTAAGATTGATTTAACAACAATTTTATAAGAACAACATTTTAATACAAACAAATCAAGCATAATTTTCATGTATTATTGTTATATTTGTCTTAAATTTTTTAAAAATTTAGCCGTCAAGAATATATTTGATGCAAATAAAAATTTTTTGAGACAAAATTAAAACAAAATAGAACTTAGAAATATTTTTAAAATTTTTACCAAACTTTAAAGACACAAAATATACTTTATCCTAAAATAATAGTAGCAACAATAATAATAATAATAACAAAATATAAAAGAAGAAAAAGAAGTACAAGAGATCTACCTAACATACATATCAACTGATCAACATCACATGTTTGCTTACTTCAGAAATACATTTAACAATTCTTACTTCTATTTTGATCCTTTCAAGTTTTCACTTCCACATAGAACATGCAAACACTACTACTAAGTACTAAAGTACCAATGAGTGAAAAAGGAACTCTTAAAGCTTCCACATAGGATTCCAAATCTTCATGTTTTTTTCTGTTTGGATAATTCTTTAACATGTTTTATTCATCAGACTTGGTTGTTCTTGACCACTCAGATGCATATAAAAAACATGTGCAGCTTCAGGCATAGGGAACATTGTTTATGCAAAACCAAAAGCAAAGAAGAAGTCATTGTTTATCGGTTTAGAAAAGAAACAGTTGCCCTTTTCCAAGAGAAAGATTTAGTTAATGAATTTGGTGGAGTTTCTATTTCTATCCAACAGCTTAAGCTTTAAGAGAGGAAAGTACCAAAAGAGAACAGAAATAAAGAAAGAGAGATATTCTAGAATAAATACTTAAATTAGTCCTCAACAAATTTTAGATCGGATATTTTAGTGTTTATAAATTTTTATTCTCTAAAAGTTCTTAAAAATGACTTCCGTCGGACAAATTGGTTCCTTTGTCGAGTTGAAAGGGACTAATTTATCTTATAATGATATCCTTTTGGAATCTAAACTGCGCTTATATTTGTATTTGGTGTAAAGTGTATATGATTGAGTTATGTCTCAGTATCCTATTAAAAAAGAAAAGATGAGTTGAATAAGAGTGATTTTAAAAATAAATGTTATTAAAGTTTTAGTCTACATCTTTAGAAATTTCAGTCTTCCTATATTTCTACTTCCTGAAAGTACTAGAGGGATTGAAATTTTGCATTTTGAGATTAAATTTAATTTTAATCTCTAACTAACAAATACAATATTAAATTTCAATCCTCTACTTTCTATTCCAATTTCTACTTTCAAATACTACGTAATTATCTTATAATAAAATTTTTAAAGACTCATTTATCTTATATGTATATTAAATATTTTATTGAAAGCAATGGAAAAACTAAGGTGTCCCATCTAAAATTTAGTAAGGATCAATTTAAGTGTTTACTCTGTTTTCTATAACAAGACTTTTTTTTTTTAAATAAATTGCTTTTATACCCTATATACATGTCACATGAGAATACAATGACATTTTAACAAGACAAGACATATCATGAATACATGATGGTATTGGAGTATCCATAATTTGCTAGAGTTATGATAAAGTTCAGCTATAAACTCAATTAAAGCATGAAAGCTTGATCTAACCAGAACATTGGAACAAAAAGTACTTTATACATTTTATATATGTTGTCCATTAAAGCTCTTGGTTCAGAATTCATCTCACACAGCCATGAAGTCTAGGATCAATGAAATCCTCAATGGGACAACAAGAAAAACTTCCAAAAGTGTTCTCCTCATACCATTCACTCTGTTACTCATCATTCTCCCTCTCTCTCTCATGACAAACTCCCATGAATCACCACCTGTGATATCTGCTGTGAGAAGCAGAAGCAGTGTGAATAGCACAACAGAATCAGAATCAGAAGATGGGTGTGACATATTTTCTGGAACATGGGTTCCTTACCCTGAAGGGCCATATTACAACCATGAAACTTGTCCATGGATACTGGATCAGCAGAACTGCATCAAGTTTGGGAGGCCTGACACAGATTTCATGCATTGGAGGTGGAAACCAGATCAATGTGAGCTTCCTCTCTTTGATGCAGATCAGTTCTTGAAACTTGTCAAGGGAAA
>NC_029781.3:101792355-101801315 GCF_000817695.3 Arachis duranensis
CCTCCTAAATCATGTAAGTAAAAAAATTCTGTTTTTTTCTTTTCTTTTTAGGATATTGGAAGTTACATAATTCTTTGAGTTAAGTAACAGAATTATCGACGAAACACTATGTCCTTGAGTGACAAAATCTTTCGTCGGTAATTTTGTTACTTGATGAACACTTAATGAACTAATTTTGCATGATCAAGTTACAAAACATGCTTATGTAATCATGTGATTTTGATCTCTCTTTCAGGTATCTGAAGCTGAGGACCTTTCTGAGAGATATTCATCAAATCCAATGTATTTCAAGAGGTACTATTTCGAAGATTACAATTTCACATTGGCAAATCTATGGTCTCCATACTTTGTGAAAGCCAGGGATGATGATCCTGATCAACACACTTACAACAACATAATGAGACTCTACCTGGATGAGGCAGATGAAGCTTGGACTAATCAGGTTGCAGATTTTGACATTGTCATTTTCTCAGCAGGGCATTGGTTCTTTAGGCCTCTTCTGTTCTTGGAAAACAATAAACTAGTTGGTTGCAACCAATGCGATAAGGAGAATTTAACAGATCTTACATACTACTACGGTTACAGGAAGGCATTTCGAACTGCGTTCAAAGCAATCACAAACCTTAAAAGGTACTATTTGAATGTTTATCATGATATCACTCCTCCCAAAAGATTAAGCGGATAGAAAGAGGCATATGAATAGTTACATCTCTAACATGCTCCTTCATACAAGAACTTCTTTTGCGTTTGGGTAAATTTTTGCATAGGTTTTCATTCTGTTTTTGCTTAGTTTTATACTGAAAATTTTTTCTTTTTGAGTCAATAAGGATCAAATTCTAAACCTTTAGATAATAGAAGCTGTGATATTATATTATGAAACCACTTCTTTTAAAAACTTAAACTGATAGGAGAAGACATATGAATGGTTATATCTCTAACACGCTCTTTTATGCAAGAATCTCTTTTAGATTTGTATAAATTTTTGCGTAGGTTTTTTCTAAATCTTTAAGTCATATAGAAGCTGTGATATCATATCATAAAACCATTTTTCCTAAAAATTTAAGTTGATAAGAGGAGACATATAAATGGTTATATCTATGACAATGTTAAAAATATACAATATAAGTCAATTTGAATGTCTCTAATTTTTTTGGCTCAATAGGTACAATGGAATGACATTTTTGAGGACATTCTCTCCATCACACTTTGAGAATGGGGATTGGAACAAAGGAGGAAACTGTAAAAGGACAAAGCCATTCACCAAGGAAGAGATCAAGCTAGATGGTTTCATGCTTGAGACATATCTGACTCAAGTGGATGAATTCAAAGCAGCACAAAAGGAAGCAAGAAAGAAAGGCTTGAAGTTTATGATGCTTGATACAACTGAGATCATGCTGCTAAGGCCTGACTGCGTTCATTGGTGCTTGCCTGGTCCTGTTGACACATGGAATGAGTTATTACAGTATATGATGAACATGGAAAATCAAGATTCCTCTGACTCAATTATACAGAGAATTTTTTAGAACATCTGGTTTACCATGTACTATTTTTTACTTGTATTTACACAAGGTTTTGGAAAGGAAAGTGAAGAGGGATCATAGAATGTATTTATGTACTCTTTATACTTTAAATATAGAATGTATATGAAAAGCAATTTGTGAAAATTAGACTTTTACTTTGGGTGGAGAATAAGTTGATCCACTTGATGTTATGAACCATTTGCTGAGCCATTTTCTTTTTTTGATTACCTACGGTCAAGGACTAATCTGTCGCAGATCTGAGTTCTATTTAAGAGTCTCGGATCTGAGTTCCATTTAAGGGTCTGCCGTTGGCTAATAGGTTGTTGCATGCACAAGACGGGATTCGAACCCCCGACACTTACTTAAGCGGATGAGTGAGCTGATCCATTTTCTTTGACCTTCAAATATTGTTCCAAAGGTCTAAATTTAAAGTGCTAGATAGGTAAAGTATATTTTTTGTTTCTAACATTTGTGATATTTTTCAAAAATACTCTTAATATTTAAATTTAATTAATTTTGCATCTAACGCTTTCCATTTATTCAATTTTATTCTTAATGTTTTTTATTTGTATCAAAGCTATCCCTAAAAGTTTATAATTTTGTTCCTAACATTTTACATGAAGTTAACGTCCAGAGATAATTTTGACAAAAGTCGCAAAACGTATACTTTACCCTATGCAGAAAACAATAATGAATTTCAGAGTAACAAGATTAACTTATTATAAGGTAGAGTTTAGATTTTGTCATTGAAACAGAATTTTCTATCACACCTTCATGGCTCCATCTTTACAAGTTTCAACCTTCTCCTTTTGGAACCCCAAAACCACCATTTTCTGAGGTGCTACCACTACTGCCACGCCATTACTTTCACCGGGCCACCACCTATGTCTAGGCTGCACAGTTATTAACTTATTATTGTCCCTGTGATCAGGTGTAGGGTACAATGATAGAATGGTAAAAACATTGTGAAATTATTGTGTAGTATTATTGTTGTTGTTGTTGTTTGGATCTTTGATTGGATTAGCTTCAAATTTTCCAGCTCATAATTCCACTCTTTTTTAGTTGATATGACTGAACAATAATGTCCTCTCTTCATTAAAGCTGTCATTCAGTATGCTTTAGGAATCCAAAGTTTGGGGTGTTATCATCCTAATAATTCATGAGCTCATTCCACCAAAACAAAGTGTTATGATAACATGAGGTGAAAACATGGCTAAAAGGAACGGTTGAATATGATATGTGCTAAAGAAAAATAGCTTGATTATTCATTAGTAGCATTTGAAGGGAAGTCTTAGAGCAACGGTTGAATTGTTTCTGTGTAACCTCAAAGTTACAGGTTCAAGACTCGTAATTATCAGGTTAAACTGTCTATATTACATCCTTTGAATGCGGTTCTTCTCCAAATCCTGTATTAACACGAGATTCTTGTGCATTCAACTACCTTTTATTCATTCAGTAGCATTTATACATTCTATGGGAACTTTTTTCTTATTGAGAATTCTTTTTCAATAGAAATATAGAATTAATTGATGATATATACATCACGTAAGATAGTCTACATTACACTCCTTGGATATAACTCTCTTCCAAATTTTATGTAAAGCAGGATACTTGAACACGAGACTATCACTTTGGTTATAAATGAAAAGCATCAGAAAGCTAAAAGGACCCCCCTAAAGCACCATGATCACTACTCAGAACCAAGTCAACCAACAACCGAACCGACAAAAGACAGATTTCATTAATTTTTTTCGGTAGCCGACAAAAGACAGAAATTTCTCTCTTTTTTTTTTTTTCCCGGTTATGGGTTATTTCCTATGATTTTCTACTTGATTGATTGGTTTTAAATTTTTAACTTTTTAAGTCAGTCTGGTACTCTGGTACGTTTTTTGAACACCCTAGCTCCAGCAATAGGAAAGAGACCAAACGCAGATCATCTGTCCCACAAACCCTGTCCTCTCCCTTCAAATCAAAATTTGACATGTGGATGGTTTATTGATTTGAATTTTATTATATTAAAAAAAAATTGATCATCTTCCCCAAAATGATTGACAGGTTGCGTATAAAAAAAATATAATAATAGGCTTAGGATTAAACTAATGAATTCATGAATATGTAAATTTCGATATTATACGTGCCAATGCACTCACTACCAATAACTAGTGTTCGTAAGTTGCATGTAAGGAAGAATATGAGCAAATTTGGACTTTGAAGGAACCTAAAGAATATTATTTGACGGAACAAATAATGGAGCCTAGAGAAACATAAAAAATGATTTAACACAGTTCAGCAAAGATCAACAACCCCTGTTATTTTATTTGAAAGAGAACAGGATAATTGATGCATTTAATAACTTGGTGTAGAAAATTTGAAGCATCTATCTTCGATCTCACAAATTCATGAATATCAAGAGATTAAGTATTTTACAAAGTCATAAGACTATGCTGATATTATATCTAAATTAATCTCTGAATATTATGAAATCTTGATTACATTAGCCATTTCAATAAAAATGACAATCACTTGGTGTTTCTTTTTCAGATGCCACGTTTTTGAAACAGTGAAACCAAACTAACTCAATTACCACAGCTATACCATATCATATTGCAGAATTTGAATCCTAGAAAGTGAGTATCCTTGTAATGAGCTCTATTTTCCTATACTCTCATGTCTCATCTTTCAGTTACAACCATAACATAATCTGATCAAAACTTCAAAGAATGAATATAAGTTAAATTCTGCACAACATTTCTTTTTTATAGACAACATATTTGATGAGTACAAAGAAGGGTACAATCGTGCTGTGTAAAAGTAATAATAACTCTTGTCAAAACGATATCCGGATAAATACAACAATGTGTAAAATAAAAATATAAAGCACAAATGCCGACCTGAGTAGCATAAGCCTTTGCAGGCTTTCAGTTCTTCCAGCAGAATGGTAAGGAAGCCTCTGGCTACCATCGTAATCCGACAAACTATGTCCCTTCTCGGAGTAGCTTTTATTAAAACGATTCCTGGCAGCATTAGCCTCTGAATTGCTGCTCTCAGTTTGTCGCCATAGTCCATTTAATCTTTCCAGCTCCATCTCTTTCAGATGAATTTCACCAAGCAGGCCCTCAGCTTGTGCCTGAGGGAAATAGAGGAAGAAAGTTTATTAGACTTACCTTCAAAAGGTAACTACATATGAAGAATTCACATGCAAATATCCAAATATTCTTGACCTCTTCTCCGAAGAACAAAATCCAAAATGAAAGTTTAACATAGAATTTGGTAGACACCAAATATCTATATCTCTCATTTCTCCCATGTTTTTCTATTATCTTTTTCTTTTGTTCTTTGTATTTATTTTCTCTTTTTCACAGCTGTCTATCTAGGTGTTCAGTATGTCCACCATTAATTTGTTCAAATGACAAGTCTTTATAGAAATTTCCTTGCACAAACTTATTTGGAAATCTAAAGCTGCCTCCATGTTAAAGCTTTTGTTTTGTACTGCAGTTTTTAATCAGATTAACACTAATGACATGCTCTAGAAGTACAAACCATTCAGTGCTGTGTCACCTAACATGAGCATAAAGTGAGTTGAATTCAGAATTAGTGGTCCATCTCTTTTTACATTTCCCAATGGCAAGATCTCTGTCGAATATGCCTTCTGGTATCTTTGAAGAATCATGGGCTTGCCCTATGAACTTACACCAGTTTCTGCTTACTAATTTCGGAGGTTGTGGCTCATGTAAAAGAGCAAAGATTCTATGGCTGTCCACAGATTTTGCAGAGCTCTCGTGCATTTGGCTGGAAAGGAATTCAAGGATTTTCGATGGTTCATTTCATACTATTGATTTCATTCGGGATAGGATTATCTTTTCGGCTTCCCTTTGGTGCTCAACACATAGTCTGTTTAACGGGGGCTTCTTTAAATGACATTCAAAGGGATTGGCATGCGTTGGTAAACAACTAAGCTTTTTATGCCATATCCACACCTTTTGTATCTATGAGAGGACAGATCATCCTCTGTTGTGTATACTCATATTCTAAAAAAAAAAAAAAAATCGTTTTCTATCAAAAGACTTGACACATGCAAATAATCAATCAAACAGTTAATAAATGGTAAAATAGTTAAAATCTTTTGCCAAACACAATTAAACAGTTAAAATATGCTGCTGCATGTTGAGCAAAGATTAGGAAGTATAAAGGACCTGTTTAACAGCAAGTTGCTCTATTAGACCATGAAGCTGCTTATCCAAAGCCTTCTCTCTTTGAGCTGCAGAACAAGAATGCCTTAAATCACAAAATGGTACACAAGCAACATCAAAAGAGTACAAAATTACTGATAGAATAACATAATAAAACAATAATTACATTTACACCCTAATTAAACAGCATGGATTTCCACATGCATAAGAATAGTATCCAATATTCAGGAATATAAGAGGATTAAATTCTAGCCAGAAATACATGCTTTATTATTTTTTTTTGTCAAACTTTTTTCTAAAAGAATAATTCATTCACAAAGAAGAGTTATACAGGAGCATCAGGAACACTCCAAAAGCTACAATTTAAGACAATAATGGAAATAAATAAAATGAAACTACTATCAATTATCAACCAAAAAGGGAACCTACTCCCCTTGCAAACTGGAGCAACAAACAATCTTGTTAAAAGCCCGGCCACAATCAGCTTTTTGAAATCCGCATTAGTTATTTTACTGCAAACAGTATTAATCATTATGTTTGTTCACGCAAAATCAGAAATAAACAGTTTAGCCAAAATGGTTATACTAAGTTTCCAAATTTGTATTCAAACACACAAAGAGGCTTGAAGATAATCCAACTTACAAGAGATCACATATGCTAGTAGTTTTACATTGAACTTCCTATAATATCAACAATGTAAACATTTAAACGTCTCAAGTAGTTTGTACTTTGTACCTTGTAGAACCATGTCCTACTCTGTGTGTTTAAGTTTCATTTGCAACAGTGCCTTATGATCTATTTTCTCATGTACAAAAATATGTACCAGCAAAAGCAAGGAAGCAACACAAAAGAACAAAGGAAGGGGAATAACAACAAATTAGTCAGTTACATTTAAAATAATAATAAAAATATAATACCTGGGGAAGGTTGCTTAAGCGCATTTTCCTGCATTTCAGCCCATTTCTTCTCCAACTCTTGTACAGTAACCTCCATTGAACTCTGGATCAAAAGAAAGATTATTAATTTGGAAGTGATATTCCAATAAATAGTAAGGTGATGAGAATATGAGAAGATTTTTGTGATTAGAAATACAATGAACCAGTTCTTTCTTCTTGTTTTCCAATTTTTCTTGTATAGCTGATTTTGATGCATCTGCATCGTCTGCTTTAGGATTCATCTCTTCCTTCAATCCATCAGATCTCCGTGATTTGTTGGCATCAACCGAAGCCTGCACTTGCATATGTTCCAGTTCAGCTTTCAGTGTCTTCTCCATTTCATCCATCTCCTGCAATATAAAGTGGAAGAATAAATGTTATCAAGTGTAAGAGTACAATTCTGAAAACATATGTAATGTAAATAGAACCTCTGTTGATAGTACACCATGGAATCTTGCATACACAAGTCAAGATGGGAAATAAAACAGAGCACACAGGAAAATGCCACAAAACAAAGAGCGTCTCACAAAATATAAAGATGTATTGAGTGTCATCCTTTGATCTGGACAGATTGTTCGCATATCCAACAGATAACTCCTTAAAGATGGAAGGCATTATCATCTTTGGAAAACAAACTATGCCACCAATTTGGATAACAATACAATATTTGTGAAAGATGCATTCAACAATAAACTAAATCATAGTCCTGACCTCTAATTTCATACGCAGTGAATCTGCCTCTTGAATTTTCTCCTTTATTTTATTTTCGCAATTTAATATAGCCTTCTCGTAAGCAGCATTTTCTTCCTTTAGTGTCACCTCTCTAAGTTGGGCCTGTTCATAGCATAAAAAACTCACAAGTCAGCACCATAGGTAATACATATAAGTCAAATATAACTAACAACAAAACTGGCAGTGATGCTTCTCCATTCTCCCGTATAAAACATATTACATCATATTATTTATTGATCTACTGAGAATGGGGATATAAACCAAACAAGACAAAGTCTTTTGGGATTAAATTATCATTATATGTTTCTCAAAAATGTTTTTGATCTAATAGCTCCAGTCTTACAATTTTCCCCACAAAATTCGGACTCATTCTCCTATATTTAACAATAATAGTTTCTTTTCCAATTTGGATTTATAGCACAATCCAAGGAAACATTTACAATCTCCTTATCAGACAGTTGTAGCAGCTAGAATTAATGAATTTCGCTCACACAAATGTGTGTAACCATAGTCCATAAACAGAACACAGCAATTTGCATCACCAAATTTATTGTATCACAATAAGCTCAACAACAAAATAGGTGGAAGAAAGACAGATCCAATATAAAAATCAAGTAACCCCCACTATAAACAAGATTCATATCTATTACCAACATAGATAATTCTTCTCCATTTTTAATCCCACTCTCTGAAGTCACCTCAGAGTAAACTCTAGTAGCATGTTGGAGATCCATTGGCAAGCTTAGAAATTTAGAATTGATTTTTGTCAATTTCGATTAAACCTATCACATTTCGAGACATACGAATTATACATCACTTTATATCATAATCAATTATAAGTTGATAACCAAATCAATTTCACTATACCTAATTCTACTTAGCTACAGTTAATCAGACAAATTAGTCTTCAAAAGCTACGATATCACCAAACTAAGCCCCTCCAAGATCTAATGCGATAATAGACGAACCAATACACGAATAATTCAAGTGATTAAGCACTTGTTCCCTTCACAATGTGAAAACAATCGGCGAATGAGATTGATTAGTTGAGAGTGCAGTAACCTGTTGGCGGGTGGCAGAGTGGGAGTTCAACTGGAGGGCAAGGGCGGCGTTGGAGGCGAGGGAGTGAGCGTGGAGGTGAGGGAGGCTCTGAGATATGTCCTGAGGCGGCAGTCTTTGCCGGAGATCTTGAATCGAACGGCGTAGGGAGGTTGCTTTGTGGTCGAGCTCCTGAACGTACTTGCTCTGCTGTTCCGACAGCACCAAAGGGATCGACTCCTCCTCTCCTCCTGATCCTCCTCCGCCGCCCACCACGTCTGCTGCCCATGCTAGCAACCCCGCCATGGCCTTCTCTGTCACGAGTTTGTTGTGTTCTGTATGATTCAGAGATGAGATGAGTCTCCGGGATCTCAATTTCGATCGAGAACTCGGAGAGTGTTGCTAATTACCGTCACCGAAATCAGAGTGATCTCGACATTTTGTTAGTATTTTATTACGAATTTAAACAATGTAAAAATTTTAAGCAGAGTCTAATTATGTGAATATGAAAAATAGTTATTTTTTAATATAAAATTATGTAATTG
>NC_029781.3:101801588-101804931 GCF_000817695.3 Arachis duranensis
AGAAAGTTATTTAATATTAGCCAATTTTTTTTATAAATTTGTATATTTATATTAATTTTTAAATTTTAAGTCATAAATTCTTAATTTAGACCCTTAATTACAAATCTTAAAATAAAATTAACTAAAATTTTATTATTTATATTTTTACTTTATTTTATATTTTTTAAAGTTAATATTTAGTACAAAAATATTTTTATTAACTAAATATTAACTAAAAATAATAAATTTTATTAATAACATAACTAATTTTTTAATTAAAAGTAGTAATCTAACATGAGTTGAAAACTCAAATACATGACATTATTCTAAGGTAAAAAGTCAAGTGAAATTGACTTCACCCGAAATGAACAACTCTCAAATATTAATTTAATATGAAATCGATTGCACTTGAGTTTTAACTTTATTTTAACATTCGATTTTTATTTCCCAGAGTGTGACTAATGATTCACCACATTATTCTTCCAATTCTCAAGATCACCTTCATCCTCTACTATGAATCCACCATAAAAGATTAGTGAAAGAGTTACCATCATCAAAACCTTTCAAGTTTCTTATATTCTCCAATGCACCTTCATTATCATAAACCCCTTGAAGACCATAAACAAACCCCTTCCACCCTTCTCCAACACCATCCCTCTTCAAAGCAGCCAAACTCCACTCCACAAGCTCCTTCACATACCCAACATCTGAAAACAAAGCTTCAGATATTGGCAACAATGGCAGCACCTGAATCCCAACCCTGCATTCTTTCCACTCAGCAGGTGCAAACCATAATCCACTGTCTCTCTTGTTAGACCACAGTACTCCCATCACCCTGTTTTCCTTTGTAAACTCACCCTCATACATTCCACTTCCTTCTTTCACATGCCACCATGTTTGTGTTCCAAGAATCTCCAATGCCGTTAGCGTTGATCCAACGGCATAAAGCCTTGCATCGCCGTACGCCATACCCAACAACGCTGCAGAGTAATAAGCACTCACTGCTTCACTTGTGCTCTCTTGGTTTCTTCCGTCGGCGAATTCGGTTAGTCCTCCGGCCCAAGAATGTAATGTGTACAGATCAAAACACCTCAAACGAGTGTAATTTGGATTTGATTTCATATCCAAGTTCATAAAATCCGAGACAAGAGAATAAGCTTGATATTTGTATTTACTACCCCAATGCTGGATCAATCTTAACAAGCGTTGCAATTGCATAGATAAAGTATCCCAAATGATAATGATGATCGTTGTAAATTCCAAACCCAAAATCTTTACCAGAATCTGTAGATCCTAACTTTGTAACGATTCCACCCCATTTTTTATCATGAAGAAATCCATTCCCATTGAAAGTTCCTTCAAGCCAAGGCTCAATGGTTTCTTTAAGAAAGTTTCTAACCTTGGCAATCGCATCAAATGAATAAACCTCTTCAGCTATCAATGCAAGTCTTGCAGCTCTTGCAATTAACTTGCCATAGAAGTAAGACGAGGTTTGTAACAATGTTGAAGATGAGTTAAGAGATTCAACGTCTTTCGAAAGTGCCGAAACGATTTCGGTGTATGAATCTTGCCTTACACCGTTTGAAGAATGCCATGTTACGAAAACTGGATCGGTTTGCAGAATCCATGAATCACCAACAACACCAACAAGCTCCCCATCGATGCTATTGTACTTGAAATCATCAAGAACGGTTACATTAACATCATTCTTGTTGTTCTTATCTATAAGCCGAAGATGAAGAGGGTGCGCTAACATCAACAAGTCACCGGAGCCTTTCTTGTTCCAATTATACCTAACGCGAAACGGTTCTCCGACTATGGCTTCCCCGGAGACAGGATAGCAGGTGCTGAACTTGTCAAGAATAGCCTCGTGTTTAGCGTCGGAATCCGGCAACAAAGCTATCCGAATTATGCCGGAGAAAGGAGTAGAACTGATCTCAGAGAGAGTGTGAGTCAGGGTAATCGGTGAGGAAGAGTATAAGAGCCATGTTTGGCCATTGTTGAACTGAAAGGTGAACTTGGTGAGAGAATCATTGGAGGAGAAAGAGAGAATGGCGTGGATGGTGGTTATTGAAAGAGGGGTTGGTTGTGTAACAGAAACGGTTACAAAGGGGGCTCCTTTAACAAGAAAGCATTGAAGGTTGGAAGAAGGGATATCCAATGTGACACCAAGGTCACTGTAGGAGGAAATGACGTGTTTGCCCTCGGGTTTGTTGTTATTGTTAGAGGAAGTGATGGTGAGGTTGTTGATGAAGACTTGGGATATGAATGAAGAGTTTGAGTTGTGGAAAGGGTAGCAGAGAGTGAGTGAGGAGTTTGAGGAGTTGATGAGGTAAGGGTGGAAGTATTCTGGTTGGTCACCGTTTTTGAGAACAAAGTTTTGGAAGAAAGAGTTTGTTGGGAGTGGGTTTGAGAGAAGGTTTTGGGAGAAGAAATTGGAAGGGTCTGGAAGGACAGTGGAATTGGTCTCTGGAAAAACAAAAGAAGACATTGTTGATGTGAATATGTGATTGTGATTATGATGGTAATGGTGGTGGAATTTATAATGTTCAGAAAGGAGGTTTCTTCAAATTGAGATGATATGAGGGGTTCTATTTTCAGCATTGGCGACTACTCAACACTACAACTTGGCCTTTTATCAGTATTATTAAAGTGTTATAAGCAATATTATGGGGGTGTTGGGTATTGTTGGATAATTGATAATACAGTATAGTGGGGATTATTGGATTGGTGACTTGGATTTTAGATTGGTTTAGCACAAGTTGAGAAAATAATAGATTTCTTGATGGGGACGTTAAATGGGAAGGGTGGGAGTAAAGAAGACTGAAATTATTGATTGAAGTTTAAGATGGGAAATGATAAATGAAGGAATATGGAACTAGGCTATAGATGTAGTGTAGATTAAAGAAAAAAAAAAAAGAGTTGATAGAAATGGTAGAAATTAAATTGTATCATGATACTAAAATTTGGGGAATTAATATACATCAGCAAACGTTTTTAAAATCAGTCCACAATTATGTGAAGATACAATGTTTTTCTTTTTCTCTTTATACTCTCCTACTTCTGCTTCTTCGCTAGCAGCCCTGCTTTTGTCTTTTGCTCTTTGCTGTCACATCCGGGGTCTCTCTTTTCTTTTTAGATTTTAAATATTCATTTGAATATTTTTTTTTTTTATGTATGTTACGTTTATGATCTTTTAATTTTGGATATTTGACATGTAAGATGATGTTGCATTACTAAGTTATTTTAGTAATTAAATTTAACTAAATTAATCTAATAACTTAAAGATTGATAACTAAAATTTTTTGTCGAAAAAAAAAGAGAAAAGCATAATAAGCATAAGAACAAAAAAAACTTAATTAAA
>NC_029781.3:101804972-101808040 GCF_000817695.3 Arachis duranensis
TTAGCATCAATTTTATTTTATAAATTATTTTTATAAGTATTTATTGGGTTTGAGAATAATATCTTAGTAAACTCGTTATATCAAATTTAAATAAATTTTTGGAATTTTGCTAGGGAGCCAATGTAATAAGTATACAATGGGTATAATAGATTGATTTTTTAGTTCAATAAAAAGAAGTAATCATCCATATCATATAAATTCGAATATTTAGTATAAAATACTAATAATTTATCAAACACAATACATTCATATTATCTAGAATAACTATTTAGATATCAGAAATAATAAATATCTGATATCCTACTGAATTGTTTTAAATAAACGTCCAATATTTTAATTTTAATTTAAAATTAATTTCATTGTATATATTGTACGGAACATGTATTGCTCCATATACTTTCTCAAATTTTTGTTCATACGTTTGGGCCTTGTATCATGCATCTGGTCATTTTTTCCTAGAAAGAAACCAATATTCATCAATGTAAACACCAATCCAATAATTGACGAAGACCCAGAACCAAGTATTATATATGAGAAAAACAAAATTATTAGGAAAAAAGTGAAAAACGCGTCAACGTGATGAACACAAGTAACCGACACATACATCGGGATCATATCTTGAATTCTTGATAAGGGAAGTCATCAAAATTTTGGAGACAAGCAAAACATGCATATGATTTTTGACATGAACTGATGAGTTAGCACCTAGCTTGTACCAAACAAGTTTCATTTATTCTAGTTAATTAGTTGATTGGTTTGGTTAAGTGTTAAACCGAGCGAGTAATTGATCAAATCAACGTGATAAAAATTCGCTAAAAATTGGTTGGTTCGCATGATGTTGCTCCTTTGACTCAATCCGAGTCGTTGACCTCAAGGCAATGACAAGGCAAGAAATGAAGCTAAGCAAATTGACGACTGACACGTGTCAAATAAAGATGCCATGGAGGGAATACTGTAACAGAAGCTCTGGAGAAAAAATACAGGGGCATGTGAAGCAAAACAAAGGCTAAAAAGAATTTGAGCATCATTGTAATCAAACTACTAAGTTATCTCAACAAATGGCAAGTGTTTAACTGCATGGATAATCTTGATAATTTGTGTGCATATCTAAGTTTGATTATGAAGTCGTATAAATAGTAGAGAATTAAGAAATGATAGCGACTTAAATAAAGATTGTTAAAATATATTTTTTTAAAAATATTTTTAATAATTAAAATTTAACACATATAATTAATTAAATTGTATTAATTTTTATTAAAATTAGGTCAAATAAATTAATTTGACCGAAAAAATAATAAATTAAATTTTGAATTGATCTAAATTAATATTATTTTTTATAGAAAATGATTGTAATATTTTTATTATAGAAAATGATTAAAATATTTTTATTATATATATTAATTTTAAAAATTTTAAATTTTAGCTCATTTTTTCTCAGTCTCGTGAGGTTAAAATTTAGAGTTTTTTAAAATTAATATACATACATATATATAATAGAGGTATTTTAATTATTTTTTATAATATGGATATTGTAATTTTTTTTATAAAAAAATATTAATTTAGATCAGTTCAAAATTAATTTATTAATTTTTTGGCTAAAAATTTATTTGTCTTGTCTAATTTTAATAAAAATAATACAATTTAAGCGATTATATGTGTTAAATTTTAATTATTTAAAAATATCTTTAAAAAAAGACTTTTTGACATCTTTATCTGAGTGACTTTCTTAAGAAATTCACTGTTTTTAGGAATTTAAATTTTTTTCTTCCTTCACTTTTTGGTTTAATTATTTACATAATTTCATTCAATTTTTAATTAAATTTTTATAATTTTTTAAATTGATTCTTATATCATGTAACTTTTTTTTTAATTTAGTTTCTATCGACGTTAAACATCTAAAAAATGTTAATAAATTATAATTTTATTTATCTATCCATACTTTTTATTATAATATTCATATAAATTAAAATTCCTCCCATTCTCTTTTTTTTTCTTTTCCTTATCTTTTTTATTCTTGCAAGATCTTTTCTATTTTTTTTATTATCATGTCGATTATATGAAAGTCACAAAAATACTGAAATTAAATGAACCTAAAACCCTTATATGCTTATTTAGTCACAGATAATAAAGTCACAAAATAATCAATTTAATCTAAAATTTTTTATCAAATCATTTCAGTATTCAAAAAAATTAAACTTTCTTTTTTTAACTAAAACAGTAATATATTTTTATTTGTATAATTTTTTTTAAAAAAAATCGAAACTAAAATCAATTATACACAAGATAATGATACTGTTACGGTGGGTAACTGGAGATTAATAGAATAGATGACGTTGGTTGGCCCAATTGTCTGCAGAGGGTGGCTTTCGAGTAAGTTCGTTCGCTGGAGCCTCCTTCCGACTTGTGTACGTGAATAAATGGGGGGTGGTACCTGCAAAGACACTCCGATGCCTAAGTTAGCAAGGGTGTTAGCAGGTCTAGAGAGTATTGGGCTTAGAGATACCTGAGGGGTGTCAGTGTATTTATAGTGGTGAGCCAATAACCACCGTTGGAGTAGTGCCATATCTTTAGGGTGTTAACCGTCCCATTATCTTAGGGAGGTTAAGATATGGCTTGATGAAGCGGTTAGAGAGATTTTAGGGGCGGTTACTCATTTGAATGAGTGTTTATCTGCCAGCTAATCTCGTGCCCGACTTCTTTAGAGCAGGTCGTGGTCAACACCGACTTCTTATATGAAGGCCGGTGCTTAGCTAGGCTTAATTCTTCGGATCAGGCCTTTTATTTGGGCCTGGGCCTTATCATTGGGCCAGGGTATGAACAGTGCCCCTACTTGAGCCCAAAGTCTCATTAGAGTTTGGGTTCAAGTATCTAACTCGGGTTCGTAGCCGACTTGTGTGGAGGAAGCGTGGGTCTTATAAACCGACGTGATTTTTGCGACCCTTCGCTTCTGACAGTTACGTCAATTCAAACGTCGTGTCCGTTGGGGAAGCATTGAGGGCTTTGGTAACGGTGCAATCTCATTAATGACTGCTCCGCTTTTACCATTATGCCCCTTAGCATGTTTATAA
>NC_029781.3:101808374-101812461 GCF_000817695.3 Arachis duranensis
CTTCGCACCCACCATCGGCTCTGTACTTCAGATGAGGATGAGCCTAAGTATGAATTGCTTATCCCAGGTTCAGAGGACCGAGTTTGTCATGGGAGAGCCAATGAAACGGCTCCTCATTTCTTCTTTATGTATGAGTGCATGATCACCCATCTGGGCGTCTTTCTACCCTTTTCAGATTTTGAGGTGTCTGTTTTGCAGCATTGTCGGGTTGCCCCTACCCAGCTTCACCCCAACTCTTGGGGTTTCTTGAAAATTTATCAATTTATTAGCCATGCTCTGGATTTTCCGACCTCTCTGAAGATCTTTTTCCATCTTTTTCATACGACCAAGCCTTTTAGTGGGCTGAACAATAAACAACAATGGGTTTCCTTCCGAGCCATACAAGGTCGGAGAATTTTTACCCTTTTTGACGAGTCCTTCCATGATTTTAAAAATTACTTTTTTAAAGTGCAAGCTGTAGAGGGTCATCACCCCTTTTTTCTGGATGATAACTCTTCTCCTCGCTTTCCCTTATACTGACTGGAGGCTTCCCCTTGTGAGAATTATGGTCTGGATGACCTGGATGAAGTAGAGGCTGCCATTGTGGGGTTCCTCCGAGAAGTGTGGGGGAGGGCCCCATACTTGGATACCAAAAAGTTTCTCCAGGGGTCTCCGACCTTTATCCAAGCACAGCTAGGTAGTTTTCTCTTGTTTATTAGATTCCCGACTTGTTTGATTCCTTAGCTATTGTTTTCTTTTTCAGAAATGGCAAAGACAAATGCCCAGGAATCTTACCAGAGAGTCCAGGAGGCCAAAGCCAAGTCTCACGCCCGGACTGGTGGTGCCAGGGTCATCTCTCCTCCTCCTCCTCCTCGGAACGTTGGGACTCTTTCCAAACCCATTGTGATTTCTTCTTCAGCTTCCTCTCAGCCGCCCCCCGTCGTCCGACCTTCCCCTGATCCAAAGAAGCGCAAGACCTTAGAGTCTGGTTCTTCTGGTGAGGTTAAGGCGGATTCCTTAGAGTCTGGCTCTTCTGGTGAGGTTAAGGCGGATGCTCTTGCATTCGTCTGAAAGAACATCTACCCCCATGCTCGTATAAGCATGGATGATGTGTCTGTTCGGAGCCACCTTACCACTATGGTTGAGGAGAGTCTCAAGGCGGCGGGGGTTTGCAGCAAACTCTTGGATATTTTTGAGAAGGCTCCTCTCAGCTCTTTAGGGATGACCTCGAGGGTCGAGGAGCTGGAAGGAAGGCTTCGTGCATACCAAGAGCATGAGGGAGAGTTGAAGAAGGAAATTGCCAAGCTGAGGGAGGAGAGAGATACCCTCCGGGAGAAAGGAAAGGTTTTGCAGGCCCAATGCAACATGGAGATGGATCTGAGAAAAACCCCAATGCAACATGGAGATGGATCTGAGGAAAACAGCGCAGGCCAGCTATCAAAGTTTATTTAATGATCTTGTGTCTGTGAAGACTGATCTGTTGAATTCTCGGAAGGCATATGATGAGTTGGAGGACTCTATTGCTGATGGCGCCGAGGAGTCTTGGAGGATCTTCCTGGAGCAGGTCAGAGTTATTGCTCCCGACTTGGATCTTTCTCCTTTACATCCTGACAAAGTTGTTATTGATGGTGCCATTGTAGATCCTCCTGCCCCCGTAATCGTTTCCGAGTCAGAATTGAAGACTCGGGGGCAGAGGATTATTGAGTCCCCTCTTCGTTCTAAAGACGCTCCGAGTTCTTCAGTAGATCCTCCTATCTCTTCATCTCCCATGGATGCCTCTGGTGGCGCTCCTCCTGATTCCGGTGATCTGTCTGCTCCTCTTTCTAAAAAATGATTCGTAGCTATTTGGGGGCCCGGCTTGTGGGCTCCTCATTTTAAACTCTTTTATTTACTTTCAGTTGGTTGTGTGGTTTGAACAATTTCCTTTGGCCTTTTAAGGCCGTAAACAAAATATTTAAAAAATATACCCTTTTTAATAAGGGTTTTTAAGTTAAAATAAATGCCCTTTTTTTGGATAAGGGTCTAGATTACCTCATGCGTGTATGCTTTTTTGATTTTTCGAAGTTCCCTTGATCTTTTCCAGAAAACCTTTTGCTTAGGCTTGTTTGTTTCTCTGAGCCTTTGGTTTAAGGACTTTTTAGGACAGCCCTTAAACTTTTTCTTAGGTTTTTCAATCTCTTTTTATTATCCCTTATACTCAACTTTGTTTTAGTGAGTTCCTGTGACTTAGGTTATTTTTGCGATGCGTTTTTCTTTTACTCGTTCCTTCACTCCGATTTACGGGTTGAAGTACTTCCGAGTTTTTCTACTTGAGTTCTCATTTCGACTTATGAGTCGGATTATTCCCGAGTTTTACGATCGGCTTATATAACCTCTTTACGCCGACTTGTACCTCGTCGTTTTATCCTGACGAGCATCTAGGTCGGTTCATGGGATTTTCACGTTTTGTCGAGCTTAAGTCGGCGCGTTTCGTAGAAAGACTTAGGAAAATAAAAAGGATTTTATAATAGATATTGTAGATGAAAAAGATCTTTATTAATTGAGAGGGTACCTTCTTGCTACTAAGGGTTTTTAATAGCCTTTTTTCCCTTAGTCTCTACTATGATGCCTCGTTAAAAACCCTTCTCCAGAAAAAACCCTTTAATTTTGGGAAAAAATCATGAAGTTGGGAAAATAGTACATCAGGGAGTAGAGTTCGCTTTTAACTGTAGTACCTTTTCATATTACAAGCATGCCACGACCTTGGTAGCTCAGTGCCGTTCAGGTCGGTTACTTTATAATAACCTTTTCCTAAAACTTCATTGACTTTGTATGGTCCCTTCCAATTTGCGGCGAGCTTTCCTTCTCCTAATTTGTTGACTCCAATGTCGTTTCTGATTAAGACCAAGTCATCCGGGGCAAATGTTCTTCGAATGACTTTTTTGTTGTACCTTGTAGTCATCCTTTGTTTCAATGCTGCTTCTCTTATCTGGGCATTTTCTCGGACTTCGGGGAGCAAGTCGAGCTCCTCTTTGTGTCCCCGTACGTTTCCGACCTCGTCATGGAGAATTACCCTTGGGCTTTGCTCATTGATTTCTATTGGTATCATGACTTCTACACCATAGACTAGTCGGAAAGGTGTTTCTCCCGTGGCGGATTGGGGGGTTGTCCTATAAGCCCATAGCACCTGAGGGAGCTCTTCAGCCCAAGCTCCTTTTGCTTCCTGCAGTCTCTTCTTTAGCCCTGCCAGTATGACTTTGTTGGCTGTCTCGGCTTGCCCATTGGTTTGTGGGTGCTCCACCGAGGTGAACTGATGTTTAATTTTCATACTGGCTACTAAGCTTCTGAAGGTAGCGTCGGTGAATTGGGTTCCATTATCTGTAGTGATGGAGTAGGGTATCCCATATCTTGTGATGATATTTTTGTAGAGGAACCTGCGACTTCTTTGAGCGGTGATGGTGGCCAATGGTTCTGCTTCTATCCACTTTGTGAAGTAATCTATTCCCATGATCAGGTATTTGACTTGTCCTGGCGCTTGGGAAAAAGGACCTAACAAATCCATTCCCCATTTTGCAAAAGGCCATGGAGAAGTGATACTGATGAGCTCTTCTGGTGGAGCCACGTGGAAATTTGCATGCATCTGACATGGTTGACACTTTTTCACAAATTCTGTGGCATCTTTCTGTAAGGTCGGCCAGTAGAATCCAGCTCGGATTATTTTTCTGGCTAGTGACCTTGCTCCGAGATGATTTTCGCAGATCCCACTATGTACTTCCTCCAATACCTCGGGAGTTTTTGAGGCCGGTACACACTTTAACAATGGTGTTGATATCCCTCTTCTGTAGAGGACATTTCTCACCAAGGTGTAGTGTTGTGCTTGGATCTTTTTAGCTTCTTTCTCCTCCTTAGGGAGGATGTCGAATTTCATGTATTCGACTAAGGGATTCATCCATCCGAGGTTTAAACCGGTTACCTCAAGTACTTCTTGTTTGTCTTCTATTTTTGCTACTGAGGGTTCCTGGAGTGTTTCTTGGATCAGGCTTCTGTTGTTCCCTCCCAGTTTGATACTTGCTAGCTTGGATAGGGCGTCCACTCTACTGTTTAGATCCCGAGTTATGTGTTTAACCTC
>NC_029781.3:101812578-101815483 GCF_000817695.3 Arachis duranensis
TATCTGGGAGGTCACCACCTGTGAGTCGCTGTATATCATCACCTTTGTAGCACCGACCTCTTCTGCCAGCTTTAATCCGGCAATCAAGGCTTCATATTCTGCCTGATTATTTGAAGCTGGAAATTCAAATTTTAGGGAAACCTTTATCTGGGTCCCTCTTTCATCTACCAATATTATGCCTGCGCCGGTTCCTGTTTTATTGGAGGATCCGTCTACATAGAGTTCCCATGTAGTAGGTTTTTCCTCTTGATCCCCTGCGTATTCTGCAACGAAGTCAGCGAGGCATTGAGCTTTGATCGCCGTCCGAGTTTCATATCTTAAGTCGAACTCGGAGAGCTCTATTGCCCATTGAACCATTCTCCCTGCAACATCCGTCTTTTGGAGGATTTGCTTCATGGGTTGGTTCATGCGGACTATTATTGTGTGAGCTTGAAAGTAAGGCCGTAGCCTTCGTGAGGCTACTACTAAGGAGTAGGCAAACTTTTATAGTTTGTGGTACCTTAGTTCAGGGCCTTGTAGAACTTTACTGATGAAGTAGACTGGATGTTGTCCGACCTCGTCTTCTTTTATCAGGGCTGATGAGACAGCCTTGTTCGCTACGGATAAGTACAGGACGAGGTCTTTCCCAGGTACTGGTCGGGTTAGGATAGGAGGTTGGCTTAAAAACTTTTTGAACTCTTGGAGTTAGGATAGGAGGTTGGCTTAAAAACCTTTTGAACTCCTGGAACGCCTCCTCGCATTCAGGGGTCCATTCGAACTGACATCCCTTTCTCAATAAGGAGAACAGTGGAAGGGATCTTAGTGTTGATCCTGCCAAAAATCTGGAGAGGGCTGCAAGTCGGCCATTTAGTTGTTGGACCTCTCTTAAACAAGTCGGACTTTTCATTTCCAAGATAGCTCTACACTTATCGGGATTGGCTTCAATCCCTCTTTGTGTTAGCATAAACCCTAGAAACTTCCCTGCCTCTACCGCGAAGGCGCACTTTGCGGGATTTAATCTCATCCCGTGCAGCCTTATGGTGTCGAAGACTTGCGAGAGGTCTGACAGGAGGTCGACTTCCTTCTTGCTTTTTACCAGCATGTCGTAGACGTATACTTCTATTAGGGTCCCTAGGTGAGGGGAAAACACTTTATTCATCAACCTTTGGTATGTGGCTCCTGCATTCTTCAATCCGAATGGCATGACCACATAGCAGAAATTAGCTCTGGGTGTGATGAATGATGTTTTCTCCTGGTCTGACTCGTACATCGGGATTTGATTATATCCCGAGTAGGCGTCCATGAATGATAAGTATTGGTACCCCGAGCTGGAATCCACTAGGGTATCAATACTTGGTAGGGGATAAGGGTCCTTGGGACATGCCTTATTTAAGTCGGTATAGTCGACACACATTCTCCATTTGCCATTCTGTTTTTTGACTAGCACTACATTGGCTAGCCATGTTGGGTACTTGACTTCTCTGATGAAGCCAGCTTCCAGAAGCGCCTGTACTTGTTCTTCTACTATTAGGGTTCGTTCTGGCCCGAGCTTGCGTCTTCTTTGTTGTACAGGTCGGGACCCTGGGTAGACCGAGAGTTTGTGGGACATGAGCTCGGGGTCAATCCCAGGCATGTCAGAGGCCTTCCAGGCGAAAAGGTCGGAATTATCTCTTAGGAGTTTAGCCAACTCTTGTTTTAGAGTTTCCCCTATGTTGACTCCTATATAAGTGTTTTTCCCTTCCTCTTTACCGACCTGTATCTCCTCGGTTTTTCCTCCCGGTTGTGGTCGCAGCTCTTCTCTGGCCCTTGCGCCGCCGAGCTCTATTGTGTGAACTTCTCTGCCCTTTCCTCTCAGATTTAGGCTTTCATTGTAGCATTTCCTTGCCAACTTTTGATCTCCCTTTACCGTTGCTATTCCCGCTGAGGTCGGGAATTTCATGCAGAGGTGGGGAGTGGATACCACTGCTCCGAGTCGATTAAGGGTAGCTCTGCCGATCAAAGCATTGTATGCTGACCCTACATCTATGACTATGAAGTCTATACTCAGAGTCTTTGATTTTTCCCCTTTTCCAAAAGTGGTGTGGAGGGATAAAAATCCCAGTGGTTTTATTGGCGTGTCACCTAATCCATACAAGATGTCGGGGTAGGCTCTTAATTCTTTCTCATCCAACCCTAGCTTGTCAAAAGCGGGCTTAAAAAGGATATCCGCCGAGCTTCCTTGGTCTACTAGGGTTCTGTGGAGATGGGCATTTGCCAGGATCATAGTTATTACTACTGGATCATCGTGTCCAGGGATTATTCCTTGCCCATCTTCTTTTGTAAATGAAATGGTAGGAAGGTCGGGTGACTCCTCTCCGACCTGGTAGACTCTTTTGAGATGTCTTTTGCGAGAGGATTTGGTAAGTCCCCCTCCCGCAAACCCTCCTGAGATCATATGGATATGTCTCTCTGGAGTCTGCGGTGGTGGGTCTCTTCTATCCATATCATCTCGCTTTCTCTTTCCATGACTGTCCGACCTTTCTATGAGATATCTATCAAACCGACCTTCTCTAGCCAGCTTTTCTATCACATTTTTAAGGTCGTAGCAGTCGTTTGTGGAGTGACCATATATTTTATGGTACTCGCAGTAATCGTTGCGGCTCCCCCCTTTTTTATTTTTAATGGGTCTAGGGGGTGGCAGTCTCTCAGTATTGCAAATCTCTCTGTATACATCCACTATAGAAACTTTCAGAGGAGTATAAGAGTGATATTTTCTTGGCCTTTCGAGACCGAGCTCTTCCTTTTTCTTGGTTTCCCTTTCCCTCTCTTTTGTTGAGGGAGGGGACCCAGGTCGCCAACTCAGGTCTCTTAATTTGGCATTTTCTTCCATATTGATGTATTTTTCAGCTCTTTCCTGTACATCACTTAGAGAAACGGGGTGTCTTTT
>NC_029781.3:101815618-101816388 GCF_000817695.3 Arachis duranensis
TCCATATCAGGGCTTTTGAAGTTCCTCGGAACTTTTGCCCTCATTATGTCCTCGCTGAAAGGATCCTCTCCGCCCGAGAGTTGTTCTTCTTGTTCGTCGCGGGAGTTGTGACTCTTGAGGGAGGATTCCAACTTTAAGAGTTTTCTTTCTAACTCTTTTCGTCGTTCCATCTCCTCTTTTAGGCTCTTTTCAGTTTTCTTTTGCCGCTCTCGCTCCTGCTCTAACTGCTCCAGGCGGCTGTGGACTAATCCCATGAGTTCAGTTACATGGGGTGGTCCTTCTTTTTCTGACTCGCGCCCTTCTGAGGAGTTTACCTTTGGGTTTTTTACTCCGGAGGTGCCTTCCCTGTGTTGATTATCGATTTCCTGGTGGAGGGTGAAATCCACATCGTTATTGCCTGTGTCCAGATTCTCTTGTTCAGAATCTGTCTCCACATGGCCTTCTTCGTGGGATCTGTCCGCCATCTATGGATGATCTCTCGGGTCCCCGGCAACGGCGCCAATGTTACGGTGGGTAACCGGAGATTAATAGAATGGATGACGTTGGTTGGCCCAATTGTCTGCGGAGGGTGGCTTTCGAGTAGGTTCGTTCGCTGGAGCCTCCTTCCGACTTGTGTACGTGAGTGAATGGGGGGTGGTACCTGCAAAGACACTCCGATGCCTAAGTTAGCAAGGGTGTTAGCAGGTCTAGAGAGTATTGGGCTTAGAGATACCTGAGGGGTGTCAGTGTATTTATAGTGGTGAGCCAATAACCACCGTTGGAGTAGTGCC
>NC_029781.3:101816446-101819398 GCF_000817695.3 Arachis duranensis
TCGTAAAGATTCTCCGACCTCCTGTTTTATTCCCAGGAGGCTCGGTGCATGTTTCACCTTGTCTTTCTGGATTGAGAACCTCATCAAAAACTTCCTTGAGAGGTCTTCAAAACTGGTAACCGACCTTGGGGGGAGGCTATCGAACCACTTCATCGCTGCTTTCGATAGAGTGGTCGGGAAGGTTTTGCATCGCATAGCGTCGGAGGCATCAGCTAGGTACATCCGACTTTTGAAGTTGCTCAGGTGATGCTTTGGATCCGTGGTTCCGTCGTAGAGGTCCATATCAGGGCTTTTGAAGTTCCTCGGAACTTTAGCCCTCATTATGTCCTCGCTAAAGGGATCCTCCCCACCTAAGGGTGGCTCTTCTTGTTCGTCACGGGAGTTGCGGCTTTTGAGGGAGGATTCCAACTTTAAGAGTTTTCTTTCTAACTCTTTCCATCTCTCGGGTCCCCAGCAACGGCGCCAATGTTACGGTGGGTAACCGGAGATTAATAGAATGGATGACGTTGGTTGGCCCAATTGTCTGCAGAGGGTGGCTTTCGAGTAGGTTCGTTCGCTGGAGCCTCCTTCCGACTTGTGTACGTGAATAAATGGGGGGTGGTACCTGCAAAGACACTCCGATGCCTAAGTTAGCAAGGGTGTTAGCAGGTCTAGAGAGTATTGGGCTTAGAGATACCTGAGGAGTGTCAGTGTATTTATAGTGGTGAGCCAATAACCACCGTTGGAGTAGTGCCATATCTTTAGGGTGTTAACCGTCCCATTATCTTAGGGAGGTTAAGATATGGCTTGATAAAGCGGTTAGAGAGATTTTAGGGGCGGTTACTCATTTGAATGAGTGTTTATCTGCCAGCTAATCTCGTGCCCGACTTCTTTAGGACAGGTCGTAGTCAACACCGACTTCTTATCACGAAGGTCGGTGCTTAACAAGGCTCAATCCTCTGGACTAAGCCTTTCTTTTGGACCTGGGCCTTTATTATTGGGCCAGGATATGAACAGATACATATATGTTATGTCATCAATTTATTTTTTTCAAGTTATAATAATGATATATATCCGAAGAGATCACACAAACAATTAAAATCAATATGTAAATAAAAATTAAAATTCCACCTCAAATTTTAAACACCATATGAAAAAATTTCTAAACTAAAAAAAAAAAACTAAATAAAAAGCACAAAGAAACAAAATGCGTATAAAAAGGAGTTAAAACGATAAAAATGAAAACCCTGAAATAATCTCAAATTCCTCTTTATAAAGAATGAAACATTAAGTTGAGAAATCACCATTAAAGTCATTATTTTTCGTTGTCAAAAAAAGAAAAAAAGAAAAAAAAGAGCAAGACACAAATTAAAAAAGTACATAACCTAATCTCATTTACTAATCTATTATCAATTATTGAACTTTTTTAGTGCACATATACATTTATAATTTTCCTCGCAATGAAACAATAAAAAACTATAAACTTATGAAAAGCAAAAAGATAATAAAAAAATATTTTTATTACAAAGATGACATCATAATATATAAAGCATGATGAAGATTTTCAATTACTTATTTTTCTATAATTATCTCGTTTTTTTATCTTTTTTTTATTCGTTATTAATAAAATAATAATAATTTATTTTATTATTTGTATTTATTTTTAAAAAGTTTATTAATAAATTCTATTTTTCGAAAGAAAAAATTCCTCTCCTCTCTAATTTTGTGTCGATACTTATAAATTTTGTAATAAAATCTAAGGTACGTGTGAATTATTAAATATGTCAAGTACATAATTTAATTTAATGTGTCTTTCATCTTATAAACTCCTCACTTTTTTTATTTTTTTTACGTGGGACTAACTTTAACATTTCTCATACTTGTAATATTAACAATCTCTCCTTTAAGTGTGAGTCTTCACATCAAGCATCAACTTCTTCTCTTTCTAATTCCTTCACTACGAATATTCGACCATCACACCGCCGCAAAACACGACACGCCGCCCAGACCACCTTTGCCAAAAAGACTTTCGATGCTTCACCTTGAATACTCTTTAAATAATCAAATATTATTATATTAACAAAATAACAAATTTTTATACACATTTCTAGAGAAATTATCAAATACATGAATCTCATCAATAATTATGTAAAACTTTTTATATGGTTAAACTCATACAGCAATTACCAAAACTTTATAGAGCCAAAGAATGTTGATTTTCCTGGTTGCTTTCGTCCCCTTTGAATAAAACATATTCATAAGTCATAATTTCTTAACCACGAAGAGTTGTATATAATTTCCCCGCAGTTACTTACTTCCATTCTCATTTGCACACGCACAGATCACACGTCTTACAAATTCTTGATACGCATGATGATGCCATCTCTTCCTTGCACCTCTTACCTCCCTTTCTTCCTTCACATGCCAACACATATTCATATACCTTCCCAACTGCCGCCGTCAACTTCAATCCAAATAATAAAAACACCCACTCTTCACTCTCCTCTCTCCACCTGCTTCCATAAAATCCATCCCAACAAACTTAACCAACTCCTTCAAGAAAATGCAATCATAGTCAAACCCCTCCATCATAATCCCAACCTCCACACAATTTAAAAAAAAAAGTGAAAAATAAAAATAAAAATAAAAATGCTGAAGAAACTGCGAGGCAAGGTGAGCATTGCATTCACACAAGGCCTCAAAAAACGCCCTAAACCCTATAAAACCCCAAAACCAGAATCAGAATCACAATCACAACCACCATCACAATCACCAGAGTTTTCAGTTCCAACAACAATGCCACGCACCAATAAGCAGCGTTTTCCATTCATATTCCCAGAGACTGATTCCAATGTGCTTCCAGAACCTTCCAATTTCTTCTCCCAAAACCTTCTCTCAAACCCACTCCCAACAAACTCGTTCTTCCAAAACTTCGTTCTCAAAAACGGTGACGTTCCAGAATACTTTCATCCT
>NC_029781.3:101819469-101820341 GCF_000817695.3 Arachis duranensis
TCGCAAATCTCAAACACCGCATTCACCTACCAAGCCTTCAACTCCGATCTCACAATCACTAATTCAAACGAAAAAACCTTTCATTCCAATCACAAAATCTCCTCCTACAGTGATCTGAGTGTAACGTTGGAGATTCCTTCTTCTAATCTCAGATTCTTCCTTGTTAGGGGAAGCCCCTTTGTCACTTTCTCTGTTACTCAACCAACTCCTCTTTCAATCTCAACCATCCACGCAATCCTCTCTTTCTCTTCTTCCAATGAATCGCAAACCAAGTTCACTTTTCAGTTCAATAACGGCCAAACGTGGCTCCTCTATGCTTCTTCACCGATCAGGCTTAACCACACTCTCTCTGAGATCACTTCTGATCCGTTTTGTGGTGTGATTCGGGTAGCTCTTTTGCCGGGTTCCGATTCGCGGCAGGTGGCGGTTCTTGATAGGTTCAGTTCTTGTTACCCTGTGAGTGGTGATGCTGTGTTTTCAAAGCCTTATAGTGTTGAGTATAAGTGGGAGAAGAAAGGGTGGGGTGATTTGTTGATATTAGCACACCCTCTTCATCTTCAGCTTTTGTCTAATGTTGGTTCTGGTGTTGTTGTTTTGGAGGATTTGAAGTATAAGAGCATTGATGGTGATCTTGTTGGTGTTGTTGGGGATTCATGGATATTGGAAACAAATCATGTTTCTGTGACTTGGCATTCTATTAGAGGTATTAGGGATGGATCTTATGATGAAATTGTTTCGGCTCTTGTGAGGGATGTTGAGGGACTGAATTCGGCTGGGATATCGACGAATTCGTCCTATTTCTATGGCAAATTGGTTGCCAGGGCGGCGAGGTTGGCGTTGATAGCCGAAGAAGTGTGTTTTCCTGATGTGAT
>NC_029781.3:101820373-101924229 GCF_000817695.3 Arachis duranensis
ATTTGAAGGAGACCATCGAGCCGTGGCTCGACGGAAGTTTTAATGGGAATGGATTTCTGTATGATAAGAAATGGGGAGGCATTGTTACAAAGCAAGGGTCTAATGATTCCGGTGCTGATTTTGGGTTTGGAATTTACAATGATCACCATTATCATTTGGGATATTTTCTATATGGAATTGCAGTGCTTGCTAAGATTGATCCTGCTTGGGGAAGGAAGTATAAGCCTCAAGCATATTCGCTTATGGCTGATTTTATGACATTGAGCAGAGGATCGAATTCTAGTTTTACGCGTCTGAGGTGTTTTGATCTGTATAAATTGCATTCTTGGGCTGGAGGGTTAACTGAGTTTGCAGATGGAAGGAATCAAGAGAGTACTAGTGAAGCTGTGAATGCATATTATTCGGCAGCATTGATGGGTCTGGCTTATGGGGATCCCCACCTTGTTGCGATGGGATCGACGCTTACAGCGTTGGAAATTCACGCAGCGCAAATGTGGTGGCAAGTTAAAGAGGGAGGGAATGTATATGAGGAAGATTTCACAAGAGAGAACAGGGTAGTTGGGGTTCTATGGGCTAACAAAAGAGACAGTGCACTATGGTTTGCACCTCCTGAGTGGAGAGAATGTAGACTTGGGATTCAGCTCTTACCAATACTTCCCATTTCCGAAGTCCTTTTCTCGGATGTTGATTTTGTGAGGCAGCTTGTAGAGTGGACATTGCCTGCCTTGAACAGGGAAGGGGTTGGAGAGGGGTGGAAGGGATTTGTCTATGCCCTGCAAGGAATCTATGATAGTGAAAGTGCGCTGCAAAAGATACGAAGCTTGAATGGTTTCGATGATGGTAACACGTTGACTAACCTCTTATGGTGGATTCACAGCAGAGGCGCTGAGGATGACTCGTTTGCGCATGGGAAACACTCTTGGTTTGGTCATTACTGCCACTAGGTATTGTTAATGATTTCAAATACTTGAAAAGATAATAAGTTACATAGTTTCTGGCATTGTACCTATTTATGTATTTGATGTATGTTTCTTACAATTCCTCTGTAAGTATAAAGTCTTTGGCGGTTCGCATTCATTCTGAGTCTTTAATGCTATGTTCACATCATAAATTTTGGCATTTTGAGTTAGTGAAGTTAAAGTGGCTAAAACTGATGGATGCCCTTTAATCAAGGAAACAACACTATACAAATATTGGTAATGTAACTTTGATGGTAATTTCCTTTTGAAAGATTTGTTAGCAGCAGAAACTTGAAAGAGTAAAATATGTGAATTCGTTTTACCAGTATGTTGTCCCTTCAATTTTATGTCTGAGGTCAAAAAACCTATGAAGTTATTTATTCACAAGGCTTGTGATTTTCCAACTTAACCACAAGAATCCTGAAGGATATAAAGTATGAACTGATCTCCCATTCAGATAACTTTTCATATTAGCAAGACCCTTTTTTATTCTTTCCTTTCTAAACACCCGAAATTGTTTCTTATGTATTCTTACTAGTCACGCATGGCATCATCCTTTCATTTTTCATCAAACAATTCCTTTCTTCATTCAATTCCCATTCCCCAATTCCTTTCTTTTTTAGTTCACCTTTCCCTCCCCTCCAACTATATAAAAAATTACAACCCATTCCCTCCAACTAACTTAAACCCCTACCAAATCCAAATCTCATTCATAAATCAAACAATATAATTAGCAGTGCCAAATTAAAATTCACAATGCTAAAAAGATTACTTAAAGGTAAAAACCACCTCCTCCTCCTCCTCCTCCTCCTCCTCCTCTGCCATCATCATCACCAACACCATCACCATCCTCGTTACTGTCACTGCCCCCACCACCTTCACCTCCACCACCACCAAAGCAACCAAACATGCCATTCCTCTTCCCTAAAACAGATTCCAGAATCCTCCCAGATCCTTCAAACTTCTTCTCCCAAAACCTTCTATCAAATCCACTTCCCACAAACTCATTCTTCCAAAACTTTGTCATAAAAAACGGTGATCAACCCGAATACATTCACCCTTACCTCATCAAATCATCCAACTCCTCCCTCTCATTCTCTTACCCTTCCCACTTGGCCACCCCCACTTTCATATCCCAAGTCTTCAACCCTGACATAACCATCTCCTCCATAACCAAACCCGATCATGATTACTCTCACTTGAAGCATGTAATCACTTCCTATAGTGACCTGAGTGTAACTTTAGACATTCCCTCTTGCAACTTGCGGTTCTTCCTTGTTAGAGGAAGCCCTTTTGTTACATCATTGGTAACCAATAATACGCCACTTCTTATCACAACCATTCATGCCATCACTTCATTCTCCTCGAACAGCACTCTGACTAAGCACACCATGCAACTCAACAATGGTCAGACATGGCTTATATATACTACAACAGCAGTTACCATGACTAATAGTCGCCTTTCCGAAGTTACCTCTGATGGGTTCTCTGGCATTATTAGAATAGCATTGCTGCCTGATTCAGACACCAAATACGAGTCATTTCTTGATAGGTTCAGCACTTGTTTTGCCATCTCTGGTGATGCTTTGTTTGCGAAAGCTTTTTGTGTCGAATACAAATGGGAAAAGAAAGGATGGGGTGAGTTGTTAATGCTAGCTCACCCTCTTCACCTTCAGCTTCTGTCAACTAACGATTGTGATGTAACGATTCTGAATGATTTCAAGTATAGAAGCATTGATGGGGACCTTGTTGGCATTGTTGGAGACTCATGGGTTTTGAAAAGTTACCCTGTTTCTGTTACTTGGCATTCCGCTAGAGGAATCAAAGAATCTTCATATGATGAAATTTCTGCAGCACTTTCTGAAGATGTAAATTCTTTGAACAACTCAGGAATAATCACAACAACATCTTGCTATTACTATGGGAAATCCATAACAAGAGCAGCGAGATTGGCTTTGATAGCTGAAGAGGTTTCATTTCATGATGTCATCCCGGTGATTAGGAAGTTTTTGAAGGATGCAATTGAGCCATGGTTAGATGGAACTTTCGAAGGAAACGGTTTTCTCTATGATTCAAAATGGGGAGGAATTGTTACTTCACAAGGATCTAAAGATTCGAGTGCAGATTTCGGATTTAGTATTTACAATGATCATCATTATCATTTGGGATATTTTCTATATGCAATTGCAGTGCTTGCAAAGATTGATCCAGCATGGGGAAGAAAGTATAAGCCTCAAGCATATTCGCTTATGGCGGATTTCATGAACTTGGGAAGAAGATCAAACTCTAGTTACACCCGTTTGAGATGTTTTGATCTTTACAAATTGCATTCTTGGGCTGGAGGTCTAACTGAATTCGCAGATGGAAGAAACCAAGAGAGCACAAGTGAAGCTGTGAATGCATATTACTCTGCAGCGTTGATGGGTCTCGCTTATGGCGACACCCATCTTATTGCAACAGGATCAACTCTTGTAGCATTGGAAATGCATGCAGCTCAAATGTGGTGGCATGTAAGAGAAGGAGAAAACTTGTATGATGAAGATTTTGTGAAAGAGAATAGAATAATGGGTGTTCTTTGGGCTAATAAAAGAGACAGTGGTCTTTGGTTTGCTCCACCAGAATGGAGAGAATGTAGGCTTGGAATTCAGGTTCTGCCATTGTTGCCTATAACAGAGACATTGTTCTCTGATGTTGGTTATGTGAAGGAGCTTGTGGAATGGACAAAGGCAAATTTGAATAGGAAAGGTGTTGGTGAAGGGTGGAAAGGCTTTATCCATGCCATGGAAGGAACTTATGATAGAGAAAGTGCATTGCAGAAGATAAGAAGCTTGAAGGCTTTTGATGATGGAAACTCTCTAAGCAATTTGCTGTGGTGGATTCATAGTAGAGGTGATGTTGTTGAGGAAGAGTTTGATCATGGAAAACATTATTGTTGGTTTGACCATTATTGCCATTAGGTGCTGTTCTTTATGTTTTCATGTTTCTATAATGTAAATTTAAGAGGCTAAAGTTAAGAGTAACTAGCTATTTAACCCTTGTCTGTCTTTCATATTGATGTTTGTAAATTTGTCATTGAAAAGGTAGCGTTGAATTGAATGAGATGTTTGCCGAGTGTTATATATGTTGAATTGAATACCTCAACCTTTTATATTATAACCAATTGACTATCTAATTTGTTTCTTCATCTATTTATAATCTACAAAAGTAATTTTTTATACAATACTTTTTTAATGATACCATATCAACACTTCTAAATGCATAGTAATGTATAAGAATCAGCCAATCATCTTTAGAAAAAAAAATTTAAATTCTTATCTATTATTATTCAACTAAAACATAAATAACTAATTAAATACAATAAATATATACAAATAAAGTGTCATAATAATTATAATTATAAGAAGTTTCAATTACAAATATTCAAATCTCACATTATTTGACTTATTTATATATATTATATAAGATTTACTACTATACTATTTGATCTATTTATAAATAATGTTGCATACAACTCTTATTACTATACAAATTGTTAAAAACGACTCCAAATAAGTTTAAATTTGACACAACATCTTACTAGGTATATTTAAATATATTATTTTATATTATATTTTGGTGTTTTCATTCGAATAATTTTTTTTAACTTTTCTAATAATTATTTGCAAATAATGAAAACAACAAATTTTGAATTAATTAGGTTTATTCATATTTAATAAGTCTGGGATATAGTTAATTGTTCACGATCTCTATTGTCTACCTAGCAAAATTGTGATAGTTTATATTATCAATGCAAGAAAATTATAATATTTTTATCAAGATGAATGAAGAATTACAGCAATATCACTAAATGTAAATTACTGAACAAATGAAAAAGTACTTCGCCACATAAACGTGGGGGCATATGCAGAGACGCAAATATTGTTGGTTGAAACAAAGAAAGATAAATATCATATAGTATATCGTCATATATAAAAAAAAAGGAGAGTATCGGACTCTATTAACGGTTGATTTAAAAATCTTGATAATAAACAAAACATGTGACTGCACTACAGTATAGAACCTGGTGCGTTGATGTTCTTCGACGTTGAAATCTTGAAAATAAGTTTACAATCAAATAGCAACATATAACTAGTTTGGAGTACGAAGGACTTTCTCTTGTTGTACTCTGACCACTTTGCATTTGAGTTCTTCCATGAAGAATTCTTCTAAATTTATTATTGATTGGAGTGTGTGGCACTGGTATCAACTTCCCAAAACAACCAAGAGGCCAACTGAAAACGTGGAGAAAAATCTATTATATATTCCTATGATTTGAACTATATATGTATATGAGAAATTTTTGGAGAATAGCCATCTTTAGTATTTTTTGTTATTATTTGGACAGCACAAATATTAAATTGTCTTTAATAAATATAAATTTTATTAATTCATGTGTGTAAATTCTGAAAAAATGTAAGTACAAATTGTATTGATTTATGCGTATAAAATTTTGATAAATATAACTACAAACTATATATTTATTGTGTGCAAAATGTCTATAAATATAAGTGCAAATTATTGCTGGCTAAATACTGACAAAAAATAATAATATTTACCCGTGATGTAATATCGTTATATATATATACCTAATGTAATAATACTTACATTAGTGAATAGTATTCTATAGATTATTAGTATCATTAATCTTACCACTTAATTGAATTGGAAATTTCATTCATATTCCAGCTACCATTTAATGTTGACGGCATCTATTAGATTAATATTTTTGAAAATACAAATAAAAATATAAAGATACCTTTAGTTTTTTTTTTTTTTGACAAAAATACCTTTAGTTTGTGTTTTCGTTTTTTATTTTTATTTTCAGTGTTTTTTTTTTCAAAATTTTGTAAAAAAAAAAAAAAGATAAAAAATAGAAAATATGATTTTATTGTTTTTTATTTTTTTTTAACAAAATTTTAAAAATAGAAAACACTAAAAATGAAGAAGAAAAAAAACGAATGTTATTTGAAATTCGATAAGCATTCAAAGATTATCTTAGCGTTCAAATGCCAATGATTTTCTTACCTAATAAAGCCAATAATGACACAGATGAACCACTGCTTCCAATTAAGCCTGAATGTGGAAGTGAATTTTCCGAGGAATTCAACGATGATAAACTGGAAGAACAAAAAAAAATAGCGATTTTATTGTTTTCTTAAAATGTTCTCAAAAAAGAAGCCAAAATATAGAGAAAAGTTCAAAGAGCGCTAACCTGAAGTACAACTGTCAAGCCTATTATTCCCATAAAGAGGTAGATCTCGTGACTCCTTTAAATATGTTGAATTCATCTAGCTTCCTTGCATTAAATTCATTGAAGATCTGCACTTTTGAAAATAGAATTCTTAAGAATTTAACGTCAATGTCGAATTTAACATCAATGTCCATAAGACGGAGTAGCAAGAAATCTGGTAGAATGTGATCATGTTGATTAAGTGTTAACTCCTTGCTAGAAGCTAAGGAGCAGAATATTCATGACATTTATGTGCTTGCTTAGTTGCATTATATCAATTCTTCTGTATTACCGTTCAATTTCACTAATTTTATGCTTTGTTCCTCTAATTGCATAATTGATTAAATATTAGATTTCTACTTTGTTAGATGAGTTAAATTTAGATGAGGATCACTTAAACTATAATGCACATATGCAAAGCAGGATACCAGGATCTATCATAAGGAGCCAAAATTGATAAATCCAGGCCTCTTCTCACTAATCGAACCATAATTCAAGCTACAAGAGTCCGATTGATCAGCACCATGTCAAAGATAGCCGGATCACTGCCTACGCCCTGTTGATGTCTCAATAGCGCAACTCTGGCAAAATCAACCAGACAATGAGACAATGCAAGTACTACCAGGCTAATGGTCATGTGTTAGGGACTTGGATAATATGGGGTGTCCAAAATCGCACATCGAGTATTATAGGATGGTTAACGTTGTATTTAAAGAGAATGGTTCTTTCTCATTAACAGCTAGCTTTTAAGGTATTATTTTCCACTTTCTTTAGGAATTGAGCATACTATGTAGGGCTGGCCCATTTAGGCCTGACACACCTAAGCCTACGGGTTATACGAGTTAGCCCGTTTAAGCATGCTTTGTTCATAGGCCATAATTTTTCAGCCGGGACAGTTTATGACCAGCTCGACAGGCTAAATAGGACTGACCTATTTACTTTTATTTTTATTTTTTGAAAAATACTTTTAGCAAAAAAGGCAACTTTTTTGTCAAAAACCTTAAACAAACAATTTTTTAGTTGGTGAGTCAGATTTTCAAGTCAGATCATGGAGAATATTGACGAAAAAAAGTGTTTTTTTTAGAAATGCAAAAAAATTAAACGGGCTGCCTGTTTAGCCCGTGAGCTGGCCTATTTAACCCGAAATTTAGACAGACCTAATTCAAGGGGCAAAAATCCATCCGTTTAAACGGGTAAGCAGACTAACCCAATGAGTTTGACTTATTTTGACAGTCCTATACTCTAGCCAATAGGCCTTTCAGATTGATGAGTATTCAATAGCAATGGGAACTAGTTTCAAATTTCTGTCATTATATAAACTTTAGTATGAGTATGACATGCCAGCCATTTGAATTATGATTAGTTGCTATATAAGGATAATAAGAGAATTGATTAGAGATCAAAGTACATGAAGCAAAAGCAAAAATAAGGCCTAGAATATTAGAATATTAGATATATAGAATTAACATCCTTTATAATATCTTCTTCATATTAGATGTAACAAAATGAACACTTAGAACCTTTTGATGCATAAATCTAATGAATTATGATAATGAAATCTTTTAAGGTAGTACTTAGCATAAGATTCGAGAAATTAATGTGAAAAATTATGATATATATGCAAGGTTTGGTTATATAAATCTTATTTTCTACGTTATTATAAATGTGATTACTTAGATAGGTGTTATTCCCTATATTGTTAGAGAATAGATTAGTGTTGTCATATAAAAGTTACAGCAAATTTAGGTGTCATTAGCTCATTATAAGAGGACTTTGATATCTTTTGTAATATATCATAATAGATATTAGATAGATTACTGAAGACGAGTACTTACCTGACATAGTACAAATGCATCGAAGATCAATGTTCTCTTCAATTTAATTGCATGATCAGTTGCATCATGTGTGAAACCAGGAATGCTACCTTGAAAGTTTAAAGCGAGCAAGACAGACACCTGATATACTACCTAAAGAGCCATACTCATAATTATCAATTAAATAAGAAAATATAAAATAATATAGAAGAATTGCAAGTAACATGTATCAGATAAACAAGAGATTGTGGTTTCAAATTTCCTTAAGTTGATTGGCTATAGGTAAATAAATGGCTAAATAACCCTACTAGCATAAAATGGCATGACAGCTATCAAAATGCAAAATAAAATTTACCTGTATCAATATGTTCCTCCACATAGTATTTGAGATTAGCGGTTCTCTGAAAAGGATACAAGTTATTATCAGTTCCATGTTGACCATCCAAGCACACAGATATTATATGTTATACTTCTTTTCTTATAGCCCCAAACGAAATCAGCCCATTCTTCATAATGAAAAAGGTAAATGCAAACACAAATGATGATTTAGCTGCCTTAAAGTTTACAAGATAGACAAGTACAAATGTAAGGAGTTCAGAATCATTAGATTTATAAACTTCAATTGTGTATAAGAACAACTAAATCATCAAATGTTGCTTACATCTTCATTTTTGTACTTTACTATCTTATGCACTTTAGAGAAGTAAAAATGAGCAATTATATACATCAAATAAAGCCATTAGTTCCATGTCTTAAAACTGCTTTCTTAGGAGGGAGTTGCAAATAGATTATTATTTTTAGAGTAATACCCCCTTATCAATATAATATTCTCCTTGATCAGGCAATAATTTTCTACTAGGATCCATTGAGCTGTTAATAGGTTTGCGACAACATTTATTAAAAGTAAACTATCTATATATGTATTATGTATTGGTCAAAACAAATTAATTTTCAAAAAAACATATAAACAAAGAGGAATAAAACAATATAGCAATCAATGCAATTTCCATAAATCCATTTAGTTGTAAAAGATATAATAACTTGCAAGATAATAGATAATAAAAGGTAGAAAAATAGAATTGAGCAATCTAACCCCTTAATAGATGTGTATGCTCTCTAATCGCTCAAGTATTTAGGATTGATTCACTCAATTCTCTTTTAATCTTACTTTTTAAAACTTATTTTTCATCTAACAATCAACAATTATTCAATTCATGCATACAAGTATCATGAGAACTTTTCAAAAAATGTAATAGAATTAGGGTCAAGGTAAGATTGTATTTGATCAAGTGGACTTGAAATTGAATTTTTGATTAACTTAAACTTCTACATAACCTATAACAATCTATTAAAATCTAATACAAAACTAACTACCCATTATTCCCTTTTTCATATACTCATGCATTCTTTTCAATTCATATCACATATGTATTTATTTCTCAATTTTTTTTAGGTAACATTTGTCCCCCTTTTTTATTTTTTTTTTCATTCTCTTTTTCTTCTTTTTTTTTTTTCAATAACATAATATATACAAAAAGATTAATGAATATAGTTCAACATTCAATGTATGTGTATGTACCTAATTTTTGAGATTTTCAATGAAAATACAAAATATCCATTTTTTCTTTTACCAATATTTTTCAAATTTCTCCACACTAAGATAATACACACTCTCACTAGTCTAAACTAATTAAAATTCCAAATTAAAGGATATTTATTTTTTTTTTCACTTAGGGGTAGTGATGTACTAAAATTAAGTACAAAATGTGATTAACCAAATAAATAAAAACACAAAGACATAAATAAATGCTAATTAAATTTAACCAAATAAATAAATAAATAAAAAGGGTTATTATCTTAAATTTAACCAAATAAAGACATAAACAAATGCTAATTAATTATATTTTCACATGTCACGTAACTAATTAGTCGATCAACAATATGAATTATAACAAAATTCTAATCTCTCGTACAAATATCTAAATTACGTACTTGCATTCATGTATTTAGAAAATTTCGGTGTATGCATGACCTCCAAATCCAAAGCACGCATGAAAGATGGCTTCTCACACAGATGTTGGTTTGCTAGTGCATTTGCCACTTCTGCCACATCTGCCTCCATAGTGCCGTCAGCTCGATTTTCATCTCAATCTGGACCAACGACTTCGTAATTACTTTCAAACTCTTCTTCACTGTCACTGTTGTAATATTCCCGTTTAATATTTCAGTCGGCTTCAGATTGTTCAAACTCAATATACAACTCAATAAACGACATCTGAGAGCGACTTTCAATATACATTGAAAACATCTCTTACTTGCCCGCTTCATCAGTTACATATTTAGCTTGAAATTGAACGAATCCACCAAATATCAGTATAGGATACTTGTATAAAATACATGATACTCTTCTTGACATTTCAGAATCTTTCTTCTCACAAATCACACATTTTAGTTCTTCAAATGAGATTGTGAATGGAATAACATTATCTAACGGATTTTCATATACAAATTTCACTCTTTCAGATATTTGTAACAAAATCTAACCATAATAATATACTTTTAATACAACTCTATCATCTATTTTTTTTCTCACCCCAATATGAACTTCACTGTAATTTTTTAAAGCACAAAGAAAAATACGAGAGGAGGAGAGTTCTGGAGGGGCTGAAGGAAGAAGAAGAAGAAGAGGAGAGATTTGGAAACTCAAGTACGAATTGTATATATATAGTCAAACAAATCGATTGGTCTGATTTCTATTTAGGCATTAAAATAATTTCTTTAACACAAATCAAATGGTCCGATTTACTTTAGCTCGAAATAAAAAAAATTTAAATAATACTGAAATCGGACGGTCCGATTATTTTCATATAATTTTAAAATTTCTTCTTCACATAAATTGGACCATCCGATTTATATACCAACTTTTACCAACAAAAAAATCCGACGATCCGATTTCTTCTACATAAATTTCAAAAAGCAGCCACCACATCAAGGTATGACACACCCAATCTCCATAACAAGGCACAACAACACAATATGCGTATCGAATAAAATTAGCCCACACGTTTCGTTTGGTTAGTGAGTAGAGACAAATAAGACACAAACATAAAGACACAAAATGACATAGACACAATGAGACATGAAATTTGAGAACTTGTTTGGTACTCAAGAAAATAACACTACTTATAATTTACCATTCTAACAAAATGACTATGTTATCTCTGCCACAAACCATCAACTCCACTTCTTTACCATTATTTCAGTTCAAATTACCACCATTAAAACCTCCATAACCACCTAGTGATGGACTCAGAAAATTTATGTTGGGACAAAAATAATACATATTACTATCAAAAGATATATTAATTCAAAGTATAAAGTATATTTTTTGTCCCTGAAGTTTGACAAAAGTTTCAAAAATACCCTTAAGTTTTATTTTGTTTTAATTTTGTCCCAAAAATTTTCGATTTGCAATAAATATATCCCTAACGGCTAATTTTTCAAAAAATTTAAGACAAATTCAACAACAATTTTATAAGAACAACCCTCAACAAAAGTAAATTAAGCATAATTTTTATGCATTATTGTTAAATTGGTCTTAGATTTTTTGAAAAATTAACCGTCGAATATATATTTGATACAAATCAAAAACTTTTGGGATAAAATTGAAACAAAATAAAACTTAGGAGTATTTTTTAAATTTTAGTGACTTCAAATTCTAGTGGTAGCTTTCTTTTGAAATATTTCTCCATTACTATTTCTAAAAATAAAAATATATATTCTAAATTAGTAAATTGATCAATTCACTTTAAAAATTTATATGCAACATAATTACATATAATAGAATAGAACGAAAGATAAACAAATAATTAATAAGGATCACTAAATTGAAAATAAAATAAAATATATAAATTTATGAAAAGAATAAAAAATAAATTAATACCTAAACTATAATTGTTTAAATTAAAATTTGTAATTGAAAATATCAAAAAGAGTAACAATGAAATTGAAAGATACATAAAGTCATATAGAGCTATATAAAACAAAAAAAAAATTAAAATTTACCTTTTGATGAAGTGAAGATGACCACTAGATAAGGAATAGAAAAAGAATGTTGAAAATATGAAACTAAGAAGAGGGTTTACGAGAATAAATGAGTGACGACTGAAATTTGAGAATAAAAGAAGACTAAATTTGATCTAATAGTCAATATAATAAAAAGATAAAATGGGTTTGGAATTTTTAATAATTGGACTTAGTTTATTTATAGTGTAGTCATTTAAAATTTAAAATGGGGGCATATTATATATGTATATTTTTTTTGTTTAAAAAAATAAAATGAGAGTAGAGGCAAGTGCCCCCCGTTACCAAGCGTAGGTCCGTGCCTGTAACCACCTCTCTACTACCATTTCAATACAAATTACAACTATTAATAATAGCAAATAGATAATAAATTAAAAATAAACACAATTTTCAATCAATATCTAAATAAAAAAATAATATATGAATTAAAAAAATAAAACAGAGAACTATATGGATCTGACAACAAGGAAGAGAGGTGGAAGGATTGTAGAAGAAAAGCGGAGGCGAAACCAGAAGAGGCAAAGAAACGAAGGTAGATCTATGAATAAATTGAGAGAGGAAGAGGGAGGCGGGCGACGATGAAGAATTTGGCAAAGACAGATGCAAAGCAGAAGCGTCGACGAATCTAAACGGAGGAAGGCTCGAAGATGAGGGAGATAAGAGGGAGAAAAGACTTGAAGCAGTGGAGATAAGAAAAATGAGGAGAGGCAGTGAAAGAGGAGGAGGAAGATGAGGAGGAGGAGGAGGAGAAGAAAAAAAGGATAAAAGAATGGAGGTAGTGGGGAGGGACAGAGAAAGTGAGGCGGCAGTTAGGGTGGGAAGCATGGAAGAAAGGAGGCAATGAAAAAGAAGGTAAAAAAAAAAGAAAAAAAAAAGAAGTGGATTATGGTTAAAAGGAGAAGGGTATAAATAAAAAATAAAAAAGATAATAAGGACAAAAGTGAAAATAAAAATCTGTCTTAGTCTCAAATGTGTGTCGCACATTAAAGATGAGACATTAAAAACTTGTATTTTGTATCTATGTGTGTATCACCATATCTATGATAATTTTGTGTCTCATTAAATAAATAATATACATGTGTTATTGTATCTATGTCTCAGAGGTCACATTTGTTGTGAGGTACTAGGATGGAGACCGAGAGATTGAGATTCATTATCATGTTTGTTAGTCCAATGATTGGTACTAAAATTTCTGACGCAGGAGCAAGTATGTTAGTAGGTTAATTATATTAGTTAATTATAATAAGGGAATATAAGTCCCATATTGTTTAGGATAGTGAACTTTGTGTTATGTATTAGTCCCACATCGTCTAAATTATGAAGGCTTTTTCTTCTCCTACTACTATAAATAACTCATGTACCTTTTATTTATGAAATAGAAGTTGAAGTTGATTTTTGAATATGAAATAAGCCGTGTGCTTATTTTTCTCTAGGCTCTTTGAGAGTAAGAGGTGCATCCTTGGCTTGGCCGACCAAGGTGGGTTTATGGCTATTTTCACCATAGTGGGGTTGCTAACCTCGCCAAGATTGGTGAATCTAAACTATGTCACCATAGTGGAGTTGTTAACCTCGCCAAGATTGGTGGCCCCAAGCGGACGTCCTGGCGTCAGTTTGGTATCAGAGCAAGGTCGGTCCTCGTGGCCTTCACCTTGCTTGATTTGTGGTGCAGGTTTTTGGCGTAGATTCGCTAATGAGATCTTTTTGGTGTGGATTCATCAATGAGATCCTGCCACGGATTTTGTAAAATTTTATCTGATTTGTGAGTGTGGGTCTTTGGTGTGGATTCATCAAGGAGATCTTTTGGTGTGGATTCATCAAGGAGATCATCTGCTATCACAAGTCATTTCACGCAAGAGTTCTTTCAACCCAGGGAGAATGACGCAGGAGCAAGTATGTTAGTAGGTTAATTATATTAGTTAATTGTAATAAGGGAATATAAGTCCCATATTGTTTAGAATAGTGAATTTTGTGTTATGTATTAGTCCCACATCGTCTAAGTTATGAAGGCTTTTTCTTCTCCTACTACTATAAATAACTCATGTACCTTTTATTTATGAAATAGAAGTTGAAGTTGTGCTTATTTTTCTCTAAACTCTTTGAGAGTAAGAGGTGCATCCTTGGCTTGGCCGACCAATGTGGATTTATGGCTATTTTCACCATAGTGGGGTTGCTAACCTCGCCAAGATTGGTGAATCTAAACTATGTCACCATAGTGGGGTTGTTAACCTCACCAAGATTGGTGGCCCCAGCGGACGTCCCGGCGTCAATTTCAATCTCTGTCTCCAAAATTTCAGTATTTTAGTACCTCCAAAAAGTGGAGACACATGGAACTGAAATTTTTGGAGATGGAAACTGAAACTTTAATAACATTTTATGCCTAAAATATCCATATTTCAATTAGTTAATTCTAACTTTATCCTTTGTATAAATTAAATTAAAAATTTATTCTTATTTTTGTTTTTGTCTCCCACTTTACACCAAATACAATCTTAAAACTTATTTCAGTTTCTATCTCTCAATATCTGTCTTTCAGTTTTAGGGGCTGTTTGGATAGGTATAGTATTAATGTCTGGTACAATTTTTAAAATCAAATTGCAACTTTTTAAAAAACTATTTAGTGCTTATGAAGAAGTTAAAAAAAATGACTTCTCTTATGATAAAAAACTTTTTATTATTATTCTCTTAAAATAAACACTTTTAGAACTAAAAAATTAAATACAAAATAACTTATTTATAAATTATTTTTAATATAAATATTTATTATTTAAGCTATTTTTTTTAAAATAAACTTGATTAAACTGATTATCCAAACTGGACCTTAATCTCTCAATCTTTGTCTGTCTTCTAAACGCTAGCTCGATAGTTACCGTAGTTTTAAGTTTAGTTTGGTAAAACTTTTTGAAGAGGTGCTTGTACTTTTTAAAAGTTCAAATTCCTCATTTTCGATTGAGGTACTTTTGAAAACACTTTTTAAAATTTAAAAGTCTAATATAGCCTTATATGTTAACTAATTTTAAAATTTAATGTTTACATTTATGTCTATTATAGTATTTTTAAATTTTAAAAGTTATTTTACCAAACGCAATTGATGTTGCTTGTGTTTATTAAAAGCTATTTTTTATTTGAGACTTGGTTTGGTAAAGCTTTTATTTTTTGAAAGTAACTTATGAAAGTAGCTTTTTAAAAGCTGCAGTGTTTGGTAAAATCAAATTAAAAATGACTTTTAATAAGTACAAGCACCACAATTGTGTTTGGTAAAACAAATTTTAAAATTTAAAAAAAATTATAATAAACATATTTATAACGAAGAATAATTTATTTTTTTAAATTCTTTAAAATTTTATATAATATTTTAAAATAAAAAATTCATAATAAACATAAATATAATAAATAAACTCTTTTATTTTTTAAATTTAAAATTTTATATAAGTATCATAAAAATTTATTTTATCCTAAACATCATCATTAAAAATACTAAATTATGTAATTCAAATTTTAGAAATTAATAGTTTAATATTTATTTGATTGTACTAATATAAATAGAATTATCATTGGTCAATAATAAAATTTGTATATAATTCAATTTTAGTATTGAGTACGTCCATTACCCACCTATATATATTAGCTTACCTTTATAGATTATAAAAAAGGGGACACATATTTCAAATAAACTACTCTTAGGCTGGGTTTGGTAAAACTTTTTCAGGAGGTGCACAAGCACGTCATTTTGCGTTTGGTAAATTAAAAAGCTAAAGTGCTTGTGCTTGCGGCTTTTAAAAGTTAGGGGTGCTTTTGAAAGCACCTAGGAGGGAGCTTTTCAAAGCTGGCTTATGCTTACCAAATTTTTTTCATTTTCCCACACATATTTCCCGCTATTATATTGCCATTAAAATCTTCATATATTTCTAACTTCTCTTCCTAACCTTCATAAAATCTAACACAATCTTCATATATTTTTTTATTTTTCAACCTAATCTTCACAAATTTCAACACAAATACATCTCTATCACATATTAGGTATGAACTTCTATCTATTTATATTATTTTTTTTTGCGTTAATTTTGTATTTTTTCAGTAGATCTATTATGTTTGTTTGTTTTTTTCTGTTCTTTGAAACGGGAAGAGGTTGATGAAAACCAATCATAAAATTTTTTTTGCATGAGCATTAGTCCAAATTATAATAACAACATGTATATACATATGTAAATATAGATATATAATCATAAGAGTAGTTTATTTGAGATATGTGTCCCATTTTTTATGATCTGTAAAGGTGAGCCAATATACATAGGTGGGTAATGAATGTACCCAGTACTAACATTGGATTACATACAAATTTTATTATTGACTAATGATAAATCTATTTATATTAGTACAGAGAATAAATCAAGTAAATATGTTAATTATTAGTCTCTAAAATTTGAGATTCAATTAGAACTCCAAAATTTGATTCATGAATCATATTATCAGTTTATTGTTTCTTGTGATTTTTTTTCAAGTAATATCAGTTTATTGTTTCTTGTGATTTTTTTTTTCAAGTAATGTTAATTAATTATTCTATGATTCTTTTGTTTTTATAATATATCCGGTTCCTGTGTTATTATTAGCCTACTAGAATAGAATAATATTGTATGTTTATTAGTCTTATTAATTGATAATAATACTTTATAAAATTTATTATTGTGTACCACATAACAAGTATTTAGGTATACCTGACTTAAAATTTTATGATTTACTTTGTTTTCAATCTTTCAATTTTTGTATGAACTTATGGAATAATTTTTGTAAGTTTGATGGATACAACAATGAATTTGATCACATCTGAAGAGAAAAATGATGGAAAAGAAATTGCACAATGAAGGACGTTGAGTTTGAAGAAGAAGATGGATATGGCTATGAAGGTGAAGCTGAAAATGGAGTTGAAAAAGTTGGAGATGAGTTTCTTGGAACTATGGAGATGGTTCGAAATAATATAGCATTAAGTTTGATTGGTGGAAAAAATTAGATTATAGTAATTTAGGTAATTTAATATTTTTAGTAATGATGTTTAGGATAAAATAAATTTTTATGATACTTATATAAAATTTTAAAGTTAAAAAATAGAAGAATTTATTTATTATATTTATGTTTATTATGAATTTTTTATTTTAACATTATTTTATTTTAAAATCTTATATAAAATTTTAAAGAATTTGAACAAAAAAATTAGTTTTTTGTTATAAACATGTTTATTATAATTTTTTCAACTTTTAAAAGCTGTTTTACCAAACACAATTATGGTGCTTGTACTTATTAAAAATCATTTTTAATTTGATTTTACCAAACGTAAGTGCTGCAGTTTTTAAAAAGCTGTCCTTTAAAAGACAGCTTTCGTAAGCTACTTTTAAAAAGCAAAAACTTTACTAAATTAAACCTTATGATTATAAATTAACTTTTAAAAGATGGCTTTTTACTAGAAAGTAGACAATATGCACCTTATCCAACTAGCGTCCTTGAGTCCAGAATTGCCAGAACCCTGCAACTCAGCGTAAAACCCTCTTTTCTCTTCCACTCTTAGCACTCATAAAGTTTTTCCTTCTAACAGTAATCTAACAAACAAACCGTCTCAATGCTCAATCGATAACTTCCCTCATCTTCTCAAATGGAACTCACTTCCTCTTTCATACTCTCCCGCAATTACTCCTTCTCATCCTCCCTCTCCCCATTCCAAACCAACAACCCCAAAGTACCCCTCATCACTACCACCACCACCACCGGCAGTCCCCATTCCCTCCGCATTATCGCCGTTGCCAACGCCGTAAATGACCCGCCCCCACAGAATCCGCAACCTCTTCCTGAAAACAGCCCCCAGCGGCTCCTGAAGGAGCTCGCGGAGCGCAGGAAGATAACATCCCCAAAGAAAAAATCTCCGCCAAGAAGGTTCATCCTGCGTCCCCCACTAGACGACAAAAAACTCGCAGAGAGATTCCTCAACAGCCCCCAACTAACTCTCAAATCATTCCCCTTACTCAGCTCCTGCCTTCCTTCCAGGTGCCTCAACGCCGCCGACAACACGTGGATCGACGACTGCCTTCTAGAAGCCAAGCAAGCCTTGGGGTATCCTCTAGAACCTTCAGCTTCATTGGATGATGATAACCCCGCGAAGCAGCTCGACACTCTGCTGTACCTTGCGTTTCAGCACCAGGGGTTCGAGAGGTCCCGTGCGAGGCACGTGAGGTGCGGGCACTCGAGGCTGTTCTTTCTTGGGCAGTACGTGCTGGAGCTTGCCTTTGCTGAGTTTTTTCTTCAGAGGTATCCGAGGGAGGGGCCGGGTCCGATGCGTGAGAGGGTGTTTGGCTTGATTGGGAAGTCGATGATGCCGCGGTGGATTAAGGAGGCGAGTTTGCACAATTTGGTGTTCCCTTTTGATGATATGGATAAGCTTGTTAGGAAGGAAAGAGAGCCACCCGTCAAGTAAGCTCTCTCTCTCTCTCTGAGTCTTGGTTATACTACATTGTCCCTTTCTATGCTATTGTGCTACTATTTAACTATCATCATTCGCTTTGCACTATGTTTGGGAGTTTCGAATAGAGGAATAGAAAAGTGTGATGTAGAGCCAGTTGCTTGTTTGGGAGTTTAAGACAGTAAGGGAAAGAAAATTAGATTCATTGTCTGGGAGTTATGTAATTGGTGAATGGAATGAAAATCACAAAATCATTTGAACCCTTGCTAACTTGCTTACTGCAATAGCTTTTTACCCTCCTACTCCGACTGGCACCTTATGAGAAATCAAAGTCTTTGGGTTCCAAAAATCCCCAGAGGAGTATGGCCGCAATGATGAAATTTAAAGGAATTGACAGACAGGCATTAGGGAGTGTCAGGGCAGTCTGACCGTCTTCCTGGTCGTGTCTGGCTGGCTAGGACAGGCCCCTGGTCGAGTTTGACCAGCCAAATTGGCCTTGGCACCCCATGGTTGTGTCTAGCCCTGACCGAGTTTGGCTGACCAGACTAGCCCTGACCAGCACGCAACGACCCACTCTCGCCACTAGAGCAATTTACGACAGCCAACAGCCAGCCAAGGAGAACATAGTGGAATGCAATACTAGAGGGCTAGGCCCCCAACTGCTATTCGGCAAATGAGTGGTGGGCACACACATCGCTTCATCCGGTGTACACCAGTCCCTTCAGTCCGCAATGATCCTTGAATATCCGGGGGACTGTGTGCCTTAAACTTGGTCGTACTCATAACCGTATTAGGTCTCCGAGGTGAACAGCCTCTGGTCAATGGAATTGTTAGATAAATTAGTCAATTGGAAGTAATAACAGTAGCAATGAGATTTGAAGCATAACTTTGTACATGCAACTCAAGCCTCATATCGCTGGACTTGTCCAAGTTACTTATCTGGTTAATTTTCTCAAATGCAAGACTTCTACGACAGATGTTTTCATTTAGAAATGAAGTGAAGCAGAATGCAGTTTCAACAGTGAAATTGTGTTTATGCAAAGTGGTATTTTGACTTGCTGGTCAATAGATTAGTATTCTTTTTGGTTAATGATACAAAATTACATGATGGACCTTATGTAAACAATGATGACTATGTGATAGTAGTATAGTTGCTTTTATCGTTTATTTATCCCATGAGAGTGCCTTGTCTGCTTTTGTCTTTTATTTCTCCCATGGGAGTGCCTTGCCTGTGAATGTACTCTGTATTTTGAAGTTGCCGCAGTTTTGCTGATGGAATAATTATTTTGATTGATGTAGAGGACTTTAGTCTAACCAGCACACTAGAATTCTACTAAGAGGATATGCCCTTATTCAAGTTTAAGAACATCCCTGCATTCTCACATGGGGAATGCTTCTTGATTGGTACCCATGACTGATGAAATTGAATTGATTAATTAGGGTAACCTAATAATTTCTTCTCATGAATGAAGCTTGTGTTTTTAGGTGCTTGGAGGATGCTAAATATCTTTTCTCTTTTATTTTCTGTTTTGGTGTTTCTTTTTTATTATTTATTTATTAGCTTCAAAATAGAAGCTACCTGTGTAATCCAAAGCTAGATCCTTGTAATCTTGGATAACTAATGTAAATAGATGTTATTATTTGTAATGTTACCCATGACTTTGTGGCATCGGCATGAGACCATGATTTTGTATGTCTATCTGTTGCCATCTTCCTTTCAAGACCATGGTGTTACAGCTCATGGTTTGTAAATTATAGACATATGAGTCTTACAATCAAAATGATAGTATGGTGAAAAGAGAAACCATGCTGAGTGGCAACTCCAGAACCCCCAGTTTTCTTTTTAATTTTTTTTTAAATTTCTCTTTTTGGACCCATCTTAATCAATGGAATTGATCTTTAACATAATATGTTCCTGAAGTGTATTGTTCACAGATTTTCTGCATTTCTTATTCCATTTTGTAGGTCTGTCTTTTGGGCTCTATTTGGGGCAATCTATTTGTGCTTCGGTATGCCGGAAGTATACCGTGTTCTTTTTGAAGTCTTTGGAATGGATCCAGATGCTGACTATTGCCAGCCCAAACTGCGTAGACAACTCGAAGATGTAGATTATGTGTCTACTGAATTTGAAGCCAAGATAAGCTGGCAAGACATGGTTGCCTATAAGGCAAGCTCTACAAACCTTTCTTTCTTAGCGTTATTTGTTTTAACAGTTAGCATGCAAAAAGCTAGAGATATTATGTAGATATCATAGCTGTTAAAACTTGGACTAGCCGAATTATAAATTCAATTCTGTTTCTACGCACTACTGTGCTGCCAAATATACTAGCAAATTTCTTGGCTTATTATATAAATCGCATCTGTTACTATTAGGAGACAAAGCAATGGTGTTAACTGTTCTGCGTTCAGCCTCCTGCAGATGCCCTGTTTGCACATCCGCGGTTGTTCAGAGCCTGTGTTCCCCCAGGCATGCATCGGTTCAGAGGGAATATATGGGATTATGATTGCAAACCAAAGGTTATGCAGACCCTTGGATATCCACAGGAAATGAATGATATGACTCCAGGTATTACCGAAGCCCGGAACATAGAGCTCGGACTTGGATTGCAGGTAGAGCTATATTGTTGCATCTAATGCCTTCCCTTTATCCCGACTGGGGTTACTGCACTCACGTTATGAGGTCTGACCTTATTGAATTCGTTGTCGAACTGCAGCTATGTTTCTTGCATCCATCAAAGTACAAACTTGAGCATCCTCGATTTTGCTATGAAAGATTAGAATACCTTGGCCAAAAGATACAGGTATTTCATTTGACCACACTCTGGTTTCACTATTGAAATATATAACTAAAACTTTTTGTTGTCTTCAATGCTTACGATATAATCTTTTTCCATTTTTATTCTTGAATATTGTACAGGATTTGGTGATGGCTGAACGACTGCTGATGAAGCATTTAGATGCTCCTGGGCTGTGGCTACAAAATAGGCACCGCCGCCTTCTTATGAACAAGTATTGTGGAAGATATTTGAGGGCTAAACATCTTCACCATTATATTATATATGGTGAAAGTGTTCAAGATAAGTACGCGCACAATCGGCGACTGAGAAACCCAGCCAACACAGCAGTTCAACAAGCTCTTCATGGACTTTCATATGCTGTTTATGGGAAACGTGATGTGAGACGTCTGATGTTTGAGGTTTTTGACTTTGAGCAAGTCCAACCTCAAGAAGTCTAAAAAATGAAGAGATAGTAGTGAAACGAGGATAAAAGAACCTTCTCCTTTTCCTCATCCTTCGCCATTTCCTTCTTCCTTTACATTTTCTCTCGTTTTATTCTTTTACACTTCATTTAGGCCATACCCTGATATTTTATAATTTACCTCCTAGTCCTAGTGATTTCTGAGTTATTTTGAAGTTTCCTTGGTGTATATAATAATTGTATATTTTCTTTTAATCAATTTTGATGGTGCAGCCTATACAATGAAAAAATGCATTGAGATGAGGATACATGTGACTATTGTTCCGTTGCATAATGTCTGGTTGGTGGAGTAAGGCTGCCCTTGGTTGATGTATACTCGTAAGACATTAGAGATATGGATACAAATTACTAGTGTGTATATATATTGTATTTGATAAAATATTGAATTAAGACACAATAAAATTGTGAAAAGTCTATATTGTCCTTCATAATAATATTTCTTTTGGGAAAAATAAGATATTCACCGTTGCTATCCCCATCTCTACCATCATAGATTCATCCGGTACACATTTAGCCAGAAATCAATAACCGAAAATTAAGTAATGGAAGAACACCACTTATTTTTCAAAAAAAGGAAAACATAAAGGAAGAACACAACATAGGAGAAAAACGACAAAGATGGGAGGCGGCAGAGCCGGAGCCAAAGACGGAGGAAGAGGCGACCAAGGGGGGAGGAAGATGAACACAGATATGAGGAAGAGGCGAGGTAGAGAGAGAAGGCATTGGAGGATTGCTAGAGGCCATGAGGAGGAAAGGAGAGAAGAGCACAAAGGGGAGGTGAAAGCACACGAGCAGACCACAACAACGGCGACGAGGTGAGAAGAAAGGAGGGAGGGAGGAAGAAAGGGTAAAATTGAAAATAAAAGAAATGAGGATAAAATTGTAAAAATTATCTGTGTCTATATCAAATGTTGTGCCTCAACTTATTAGAGGTACACTAAATACATGTTATTTGTATCAATTTGTATATTAATGTGTTTTTTAAAATTTAGAGTAATTACTCAAATTAGTTTTTGAAAATTTTAGAATTGGACATTTTAATCTCCAAAGAAAATTAATACACAGATCAATCCTTAATGTTTTATTCCGTCAGATAAATCAGTCCCCAATTCATTTTCCAGCAAAGTAATTATCCAGATCAGTCCTAAAAAATTTTAAAAATGGACATTTTAATCTAAAAAAAAACTAATGTATAAATCAATCCCCAATGTTTTTCTATTAGACATAATAGTCTTCTGTCCAAAAATAAAATAAAATAAAATTATTATTATTATTAATTACACAATAATATTGTACTATATTTTTTGTATTTTTTGAACAAAAATAATAATAAATTTATTTATTAAATTCTTATAATAATAATAATAATTGAAAAAGTCAGTTAAAAGCAACGCATTATCAATTATTTTGGAGGAATGTTAATATTATTTGTATTTAATTTGATATACTGATATTATAAAATAATTTTATGTGTATTTTTAATTACGTAATATTATATTAATAAAATAAAATAATTATTTTTTATATTGATTGTGTAAATAATTAAAAAAAAATGTAACTGCATAATTATATTAAACACTTTATATTATCAGTTGATCAAAATTTAACTAATATTATTTTGCAAAACCTTTATTTCAATTGAAAAGAATGATGAGAAATAAAGTTGTAAAAGGTAGTATCATCATCTTTGGAGCATTGTGGCTCCATTATTATAGTAGTCCTGGGACCTGGCCATCATATCAATTACATACAAATTGCTAAATAACGGTGAAGTTGCATGACATCAATAATATAAATATGCTTTAATTATTAAATAGATTTTGCTACGAACTTATTTAAAACTTATTTGAATTGAAAAAAAAAATTCTATTTTTTTATAAAATTAATTTTAATTTTTTTTACTTCATTTATAAAAAAAAGTTAAAATTAAAATTTTCAAAAAAAATAAATCATTTTTTTGTTTATTCTCAAATAAAAAAATTTAATTTTTAAATAAATTCTAATTCATAGATTTCCAAACTATACGATTATTCTACCCTTTTATACGTCAATTGATCAATGCGCTTGACTGAACCCTGAACCTTTATAAAATTTGATTTTTGTATTCGATTGCTGATGGTAGATTGTACATATTTAATAGTTCTTTAATTAACTTATAATAAGTTGTGTTTATTTGTATGCGTTCAAGAATAATTTGTTTNTATTGAGTGACTATATATATATATAAATTTAATGAATATATTTATTACTATTTTTGTCCAAAAAATATAAAAAATATAGTATAATATTATTGTGTAATTAATAATAATTATTTTATTTTATTTTATTTTTGCACGGAGGACTATTATATTTAATAGAGAGAAACTTTGGAGATTTATTTGTATATTAATTTTTCTTGGGGACTAAAATGTTCGTTTTTTAAATCTTTTGGGACTGATCTGGGTAATTATTCTGCCGGAAAATGAATTGGGAACTGATTTGTTTGCTAGAGTAAAACCTTGGGATTAATCTGGGTATTAATTTTCCTTGGGGAATAAAATGTCCAATTCTAAAATCCTCGAGACTGATTTGGGTAATTACTCTAAAATTTATGTCTCAATAACCAAACAATGGATGTGTGTCACGGTATCTATGTTTTGGGTAGACACATCCACTAACCAAATGGATGCTAAGTGAATAATGAAAACATTGGTGTAATCTACTAGAATGGTGAGCTAGGAGAATTTATGTAATTATGAGAAGTAGAACTAGTTTGTTAACAACTTATTAATTATACTACACATTTATGGGAGAATGGTGAGCTAGGAGAATTTATGTAATTATGAGAAGTACAACTAGTTTATTAACAACTTATTAATTATACTACACATTTATGGGATTCTCTAGAATTTTCATGAACTTATTTGATAAAAGTAAATATCTAGGTATTATGATGGAGAAGTATAGAAATAAAATAAATAATTCAAGTACTATAAATATCTAGGATAATATCTAAAAAAATCTAAGATAATATCTAATACCTATAATGATTTATAATTTATGATCTAGCAACTTGTGAGGTCTATAAATAGGTCATCGTACAATTTATTATAATCAACTAACAAACACATCAAGTCTCATTAGTCTTTGTATTCTCTCATTATTCTATCAATAGTATAATTATCAAATTTCTCTAACTATTCATCTAAACTATTCCTTCATCAAAATTATCTTTGCTATTCTTGCCACAACATTCAAGTCCATAATACCCTATACTAACTTCAAACTATTTCATAAAACTAACAATGGTATCAGAGCCACATTTAGCTATTTACTAGGCATAGAATCTTTCTTCCTATCTATCAACTACACATATCCATCACATTGTAACCCACTCAAATAAATTTCTCCATAACCATGACTATCTCGTATAAATACTCCCGTGCCCTTATTATCAGAAGATAATTATGAGGATTGGCATTCTCAAATAAAAACCTACAAGCACAAGATTTGTGGGAGTTTTTCACAGAGGGTCACCATGCCAGAGAATCAAGCAGCACTTTTCACTGCAGAAAAGAAGAAATTAAAGGAAGATCAAAAAAGAAATTATATTACTGTATGCTTCCTCCAACAAGTTGTGACGAAGACAATCTTTTCAAGGATACAAAGAAAATTGCCAGCTAAGAAAGTATGAAAAAATTTGGAGTAAAATTTCAAAAGCGACATAAAGTGCTGCAATTATAAAAGGTTCGGACATATGGAGAAAGGCTACAGGATGAAGATCAATCATCGCACTAACTTTTTTGAAGCAAAGGAAGGAGAAGAATGTCTCTTCTATGCATCCTCACAAGAAGAATGCAAGAAGAAAGATGTATGATATCTCGAGAGTGACTCTAGTAATCACATGACAGGTGATCAAAGCCTATTTAATGATATCAACAAAACTGTTCGATCAGGCATTAGATATGGAGATGGAACAATCGTGTAGGCAAATGACAAAAGTACAATCAGTGTTAACACCAAGATAAGAACTAAGAATATCCATGACGTTCTGTTAGTTTCTAAACTTGCTCAAAATCTACTTAATATTGGACAAATGATGGAGAAAGGATATTGTTGAGTTTAAAGACCTAATAACAATTGATAGATGATGACTGAATATTATTATTGTGTTAAAAGTCCAATTGTGTGTGATTAGTTTGTTAATTGTTTAGGAAATTAAAGTAATCAAAACTGATCCAATAAATAAGTTAACACAACCAAAGAAGTGACAAGTTAGTGTGCAGAAATTATATATAGATCAAAAGAAGGTATAAGGCCAAACCCAATAAGGTAGAACAACAAGCAAAGACCCAACTGGTGATCCAAACCCATTCATTCTTATGGATGCTAACTAAAGAAATAAAACTTCATTTTCATCTGAACCAAATCGAAGCCAACGAACCATTCTTTCTCTTCTCTTCGTCTCTCTTCTCTCTCACCCATGTGAAGCATTCCAAAAGTATAGCAAGAAAAGGAAACTATGCTTAGGATTCAAATCAAGGATGAAAAAGTAGGTTACCAAAATCAAGAAAGAAGAAGAAAGTCAAAGAAGCTAGGGCTTCAAGCAAAGATTATATCCAAAGGCTACATCAGAGAAATCTTTTCTTCTTTGTGCTTCATTGAAGATTATTAAAGAAACCTCTTCTCTGCATGCACTGAACTGGAAAGATCAAGAAGTTAAAGATTATGGAGCTTTGCTACATATCAACGGTCAAGAAAAAAACTTGGAGCCAAAGCACAAATGAATGGCTCAAATCCTTGAAAAAATTTGAAAAAGGATGAAAGAGAAGATGGTAGGTATGGATGCATGTATGGTTCAATCACTATTGCTACTCTATCTCTCTTCTGCGCCGCTGCTGCTGCTAATATTGGGAGAGAAGAAATCAAAGTTGTTGAAGCTATGTTTCAAACTTTGGAAGCTTTACTCCTCTATTAAAGGGGTAAACGGCCAGAGGTTGATTCAAGGAGTGAGAGTAAAAAGTTTGAGTTTTCATAACTTACAAAGTATATCTTCTTCTCCTTCATGGTTCTTTATTGAATATTCAGCTTTCTCAGTTTATCTTTCTTTGTTTCAATGAAAAAAAGGCATTAATGTGAGGAATTAAGAAAAAGTCACTGAGAGAAAAGACAAAGAGAGTTAGACTTGGAGAAAATTCAAATATTTATTTCAGAAATTCTTTATACATTTTTTGTTTTGTTTTCATGGTCCTGAGAGAATTTTCTTACTAAGTTGGGTGAGCACTTAGCGGTTGAAAATCTAGGGAGTGTACCTAGTCAAATCTAGCTTGGATAGAAGCTGGATTTGTCCCAGATAGAATTGGATTAAATACTAGAAAAATTGGTATTTGTAATTATTAAAAGATAGTGAAAATTCCTCTATTATTGTGAGGGAGACTAGATGTAGGTCATATTGCATATAGTGGCTAAATCAGGATATATGGCTGTGTCACTCTTCTTTCTTTATTCTGATTCTGGTTTTATTCTCTATGAGACAAAATAAAATTGTCTCCTGCTTATACTATCCAGCAAGACGTCACAGAAACTCTGCTCCCATACACTTTTGTTTGGGCTCCTCAATCGACAAGAGGCAAAATAAAAGTGTCTCCTGAGTTCTCAACAAAAGAAGACTTAACAGATTCCTTAAGTTCCATCTAGTTTGAAGTAAAAGCAAACAAAATAAAAAGAGGCATAGATTTAACCCTCCTTCTCTAGGCCACTGATAACTGAAGGGCAATCCAACAACAGACCTCCATTCTTTAATGTCAAAAATTACAACTAATGGAAAGGAAGAATAAATGAATATCTTTATGCAGTCTGTAGATTACAACATTTGGAAGATCATCTTGAATGGACCACAAATTCCAACGAAAACTAATGTTGAAGGAGTTGTCACTCCTAAATAAGAAGCAAAATGGAATGACAAAGACAAGAAGAAGGTGGAGTTAAATGCCAAAGCTATCAACATGCTAAACTACGCCATCAGCTTGTGAAATACCGGAAGGTATCTACATGCAAAACAGCAAAGAAAATCTAGGATTGACAAGGATTGATAAGCTGAAGAAGAAAAAGAGACAAGGATTGACAAGTTGAATAAAGAATATTAAATGTTTGCTATGAAGAAAGGAGAAACCATAGATGATATGTTCAAAAAATTATCTGTCATCATAAATAGCTTGGATGCTATGAGAATAATTCATTTTGAACAGATGCTTGTGAGAAAAATTTTGAGAAGCCTAACCAAAGAGTGAGAAACCAAGGCTACTATCATCTCCGAAAGTAGTAACCTGAACAAAATAACTTATGATAAGCTGAGAGAAAAGTTACTTGCTTATGAAACTACACACATGAAAAATGACACAAAAAAGAAAGGAGTGGCACTGAAATCTTCTGTTGAGTCATTTGAAGATGATTCTAGCAACAGTTTATCAGATGACGAAATTGTATTTTTTACTAGAAAGCTAAGGAGACTAATGAGACAAAAAAGGAGCAGAGGAGGTAGCTTGAAGGAATCAAAGAGAGACATTAGCAAAGTCATCTTCCATCATTGTAAGGAGGCTAGAAATTTCAAGTACGATTGTTCCAAGTTTAAGAGAGAAAACAAGACAAGGAAGGATAAGAAAAAAGGTAATTACACCACCATGGGAAGATTTGAAAAATGACTCTGGAGAAGATGAAAAATCTGACCACAACTCTCAAGCTTGTCTAATGGCTGATCACAATCAAGATGGTGAGGTAACCATTTTGAACCCACTAATGATGAACTCCAACAAATAATTGATGATCTAACTGAAAAAATTAGAAAATTTCTGAATCAATGCTATGAACTTGAATTTGAAAATGATATTTTGAAAGCTGAAAATTCTTACCTTAAAAAATTTGAAAGAAGCCGAAAACTCTGTTAATCTCATTGAAGAAAACAAACGGCTTAAAACTAAAATTAAAAGTCTTAAAGAAAAATAATGTCACTGTCTTTTTGGATAGCATTGAAGAAAATGAAAGGTTGCACAAAGTGATTAAGGGTTTAAATCAAGATATAGCTAAATTTGCTCAAAGTTCCGAAAGCTTAGACAAATTATTAGCTAGTCAAAGACCTCTTTTTGAAAAAGTTGGCTTGGGGTATTGATGAGCGGATAATTTATACGCTTTTTGGCATTGTTTTTACATAGTTTCTAGTATGAATTAGTTAGTTTTTAGTATATTTTTATTAGTTTTTAAATAAAAATCACAATTCTGGATTTTACTTTGAGTTTGTGTGTTTTTCTGTGATTTCAGGTATTTTCTGGCTGAAATTGAGGGACTTGAGCAAAAATCTGATTCAGAGGCTGAAGAAGGACTGCAGATGCTGTTGGATTCTGACCTCCCTGCACTGGAAATGGATTTTCTGGAGATACAGAAACCCAAATGGCACACTCTCAATTACGTTGGAAAGTAGACATCCAGGGCTTTCTAGCAATATATAATAATTCATACTTTGCTCGAGTTTGGATGACGCAAAATGGCGTTCAATGCCAGCTTTCTGCCCTATTCTAGCGTTAAACGCCAGAATCAAGTTGCAAATCAGAGTTAAACGCCAGAAACAAGTTACAACCTGGCGTTTAACTCCAAAAGAAGTCTCTACACATGAAAACTCAATGCTCAGCCCAAGCACACACCATGTGGACCCGGAAGTAGATTTCTGCATCATTTACTTATTTCTGTAACCCTAGCTACTAGTTTAGTATAAAAACTACTGTTAGTGATTTATTTTAGATATTTGATATATCTTTTGATCATCTCTGGACATTTAGAATGGCCAGCCTGGACCATTATCACTTATGTATTTTCAACGGTGGAGTTTCTATACCCTATAGATTAAGGTGTGAAGCTCTGCTGTTTCTCATGAATTAATGCAAAGTACTATTGTTTTTCTATTCAACTCAAGCCTATTTCTTCTCTAAGATATTCATTCGCACACAAGAACATGATGAATGTGATGATTATGTGACGCTCATCACCATTCTCACTTATGAACGCGTGCCTGATAAACACTTCCGTTCAACATGAAAACAAGCTTGAATGCATATCTCTTAGCCTCCTGATTCACGATCAGAGTCTTCGTGGTATAGGCTAGAATTATTGGCGGCCATTCTTGAGATCCGGAAAGTCTAAACCTTGTCTGTGGTATTTCGAGTAGGATCTGGGAAGGGATGGCTGTGACGAACTTCAAACTCGCGAGTGCTGGGCGTAGTGACAGACGCAAAAGGATTACTAGATCCTATTCCAGCATGATCGAGAACTGACAGATGATTAGCTGTGCGGTGACAGCGCAATTGGACCATTTTCACTGAGGGGACGGGATGTAGCCATTGACAACGGTGATGCCCAACATACAACTTGCCATGGAAATGAGTATGAATGGTTGGATGAAGACAGTAGGAAAGCAGAGGTTTAGAAGGAACAAAAGCATCTCCATACGCTTATCTGAAATTCTCACCAATGGATTGCATAAGTATCTCTATCCTATTTTATATTTTATATTTTAATTATCAAATATCCCATAACCATTTGAATCCACCTGACTGAGATTTACAAGGATGACCATAGCTTGCTTCAAGCCGACAATCTCCGTGGGATCGACCCTTACTCACGTAAGGTTTATTACTTGGACGATCCAGTGCACTTGCTGGTTAGTTGTGCGAAGTTGTGAAGAAGAACTAAGATTATGAACGTGCGTATTAAGTTTTTTTAGCTCCGTTACCAAGGAATGAACAATCACAATTTCGTGCACCAAGTTTTTGGCACCGTTGCCGGGGATTGTTTGAGTTTGGACAACTGACGGTTCATCTTGTTGCTCAGATTAGGTAATTTTATTTTAATTTTAATCTTTTTGTTTTTATTATTTTTATTCTCGAAAAAATTTTCAAAAAAAAAAATAAATTATTCTATGGTTTCAGAATTTTTAAGAATGAATTCTAGAGTTTCATGATGATCTGTTGAAGTCTGGCTGGCTGTGAAGCCATGTATAACCTTTTGGACCGAGGTTTCAACTCATCATCACAAGAGCTTTTTGATTCTCATCAATTCAGCTGTTGTATGCCTGGTTTGTATCTTAAAGTTTGGCTGGCCATTGGCCATGTCTAGTGTTTTGGACTGGAACTTTCACTGAAAGTTTGGCTGGCTAGTAAGCCATGTCTAATTCCTGGACCGGAGCTTTAGACTGACATTGCATGATTTTTGGAATTCTCATTAAAAATTTTGAAATCCTTATTTTTCTTTTCTAAATAATTTTCGAAAAATACCAAAAATTTTTATAAAATCATAAAACCAAGAATAATTTTTTATGTTTCTTGTTTGAGTCTAGTGTCAATTTTTAAGTTTGGTGTCAATTGCATGTCTTTATTCTTCTTGCAATTTTCGAAACTCATGCATGGTGTTCTTCATAATCTTCTTTGTTTGATCTTTGCATTTTCATGTTTTGTGTCTTTTCTTGTTTTTCATATACATTTTCAATTTGTTAGTGTCTAAACATTGAAAATTTTTAAGTTTGGTATCTTGCATGTGTGTCTTTTCTTAAAAATTTTCAAAAATAAGTTCTTGGTGTTCATCTTGACATTCGAAGTGTTCTTGGTGTTCATCTTGACAGTCAAAGTGTTCTTGCATGCATCATGTGTTTTGATCTTAAATTTTCATGTTTTGAGTCTTTTTATTGTTTTTCTCTTTCTTCATTAAAAATTCAAAAATAAAAAAATATCTTTCCCTTTTTATCGCATAAATTTTCAAAAATTTGAGTTGAATTTTTCAAAACTTTTTAAAATTTAGTTGTTTCTTATGAGTCAAGTCAAATTTTCAATTTAAAAATCTTATCTTTTTCAATTCCTTTTCAAAAATCAAATCTTTTTCATTTTTCTTTTATAATTCTCGAAAATTTTAAAATGATTTTCAAATTTTTTTTCTTAATTTCATTTCATAATTTCAAAATCTTTGCTAACAATTAATGTGATTGATTCAAAATTTTAAAGTTTGTTACTTGCCTATTAAGAAAGGTTCAATCTTTAAATTTTAGAATCATATCTTTTAGTTTCTTGTTAGTCAAGTAATCAACTTTAATTTTCAAAATCAAATCTTTTTAATTTCCTTTTCAAATCTTTTTCAATTTGATTTTCAATCATATCTTTCAATCATATCTTTTTCAAAACTTAATTTCAAAATCTTTTCTAACTTCTTATCTTTTCAAAATTGATTTTCAAATCTTTTTCAATTAATCTTATCTTTTTGTTTGATTCTTATCTTTTTCAAAACTACCTAACTAATTTTCTCTCTCTAATTTTCGAAAATCACTAATTTTTTTTTCAAAATTTCATTTCATTAACTAATTGTTTTAAATTTCAATTTAATTTTATTCCCCTTCTTAAATTTCGAATTACAACTAATATTTAAAATAAAAACAAAAATATTTTTAATTTATTTTAATTAAATTCGAATTCTTCTCTCTCTCATCTCCTTCTATTTATTTATTCATCTACTAACACTTCTCTTCCACCCAAAATTCGAACCCCATCTTCCTCTCTGTGTTCGAGTTTTTTTCTTCCCTTTCTTTTATTTCTCCTCTTCTCCTACTTACATAAGGAATCTCTATACTGTGACATAGAGGATTCCATATTTTCTTTGTTCTCTTCTTTTTCATATGAGCAGGAACAAGGATAAGAATATTCTTGTTGAAGCTGATCCGGAACCTGAAAGGACTCTGAAGAGGAAGCTAAGGGAAGCTAAAGCACAACTCTCTGGAGAAAACTTGACAGAAATTTTTGAAAAAGAAGGAGACATGGCCGAGAATAATAACAATGGTGGAGATGCAAGGAAGATGCTTGGTGACTTTATTGCATCATCTTCTAACTTCTACGAAAGAAGCATCTCACTTCCTACAATTAGAGCAAACAATTTTGAGCCTAAGCCTCAATTAGTTTCTCTAATGCAGCAGAATTGCAAGTTTCATGGACTTCCAATGGAAGATCCTCATCAGTTTTTAGCTAAATTCTTGCAAATCTGTGACACTGTCAAGACCAATGGAGTTGATCCCGAGGTCTACAGGCTCATGCTTTTCCCTTTAGCTGTAAGAGACAGAGCTAGAACATGGTTGGATTCACAACCTAAGGATAGCCTGGACTCTTAGGATAAGCTGGTCAGTGCTTTCCTGGCCAAATTCTTTCCTCCTCAAAAGATGAGCAAGCTTAGAGTGGAAATCCAAACCTTCAGATAGAAGGAAGGAGAATCCCTCTATGAAGCTTGAGAAAGATATAAGCAACTGATCAAAAGGTGTCCTACTGACATGCTTCCAGAATGGAGCATCATATGTATATTCTATGATGGTCTGTCTGAGTTGTCAAAAATGTCATTGGACCATTCTACAGGAGGATCTCTTCACGTGAAAACCCCTGCAGAAGCTCAGGAACTCATTGAAATGGTTGCAAATAACTAGTTCATGTACACCTCAGAGAGGAATCCTGTGAACAATGGGACGCCTCAGAAGAAGGGAGTTCTTGAAATTGATACTCTGAATGCCATACTGGTTCAGAATAAAATATTAACTCAGCAAGTCAATATAATTTCTCAGAGTCTGAATGGATTGTAAGCTGCATCCAACAGTACTAAAGAAGCATCTTCTGAAGAAGAAGCTTATGATCCTGAGAACCCTGCAATGGTAGAGGTGAATTACATGGGAGAACCCTATGGAAACACCTATAATCCTTCATGGATAAATCATCCAAATTTCTCATGGAAGGACCAACAGAAGCCTCAACAAGGCTTCAACGATAATGGTGGAAGAAATAGGTTTAGCAATAGCAAGCCTTTTCCATCATCTTCTCAGCAACAGACAGAGAATTCTGAACAGAGCCATTCTGGCCTGGCAACCATAGTCTCTGATCTATCTAAGACCACAAAAAGTTTCATGAATGAAACAAGGTCCTCCATTAGAAATTTGGAGGCACAGGTGGGTCAGCTAAGTAAGAAGATTACTGAAACTCCTCCCAGTACTCTCCCAAGCAATACAGAAGAAAATCCTAAGAGAGAGTGCAAGGCCATAACTATGACCAACATGGCCGAACCTAGAGAGAGTGAGGAGGACGTGAGTCCCAGTGAGAAAAGCCTCATGGGACGTCCTCTGGATAGAAAGGAGTTTTCCTTTGAGGAACCAAAGGAATCTGAGGTTCATACAGAGACCCTAGAGATTCCATTGAACCTCCTTCTGCCATTCATGAGCTCGGAAGAATATTCTTCCTCTGAAGAGGATGAAGACACCATTGCAGAGCAAGTTTCTAAGTATCTAGGAGCAATCATGAAGTTGAATGCCAGTTTATTTGGTAATGAAACTTGGGAGGATGAACCCCCTTGTTCACCAATGAACTAAGTGCATTGATGAGGCAGACATTGCCTCAGAAGAAACCGGATTCCGAAAAGTTCTTCTTACCTTGTACCATAGGCACCAGGACCTTTGAGAAGGCTCTGTGTGACCTTGGGTCAGGGATAAACCTCATGCTACTCTCTGTAATGGAGAAACTGGGAATCTTTGAGGTACAACCTGCAAGAATCTCATTAGAGATGGCAGACAAATCCATGAAAAAGGCTTATGGATAGGTAGAGGACGTGTTAGTAAAGGTTGAAGGTCTTTACATCCCTGTTGATTTCATAATCCTAGACACTGGGAAGGATGAGGATGAATCCATCATCCTTGGCAGACCCTTCCTAGCCACAACAAAGGCTGTAATTGATGTTGACAGAGAAGAGTTGATCCTTCAGTTGAATGAAGACTACCTTGTATTTAAGACTCAAGGTTTTCCTTCTATAACCAAGGAGAGGAAGCATGTGAAGCTTCTCTCAGAACAAAGCCAAACAAAACCCGCACATTCAAACTCTAAGTTTGATATTGGGAGGCCACAACCAAACTCTAAGTTTGGTGTTGAGAGGCCCCAACATTGCTCTGATTATCTGTGAGGCTCCATGAGAGCTCACTGTCAAGCTATTGACATTAAAGAAGCGCTTGTTGGGAGGCAACCCAATGTTATTTAATTATATCTATTTATTTTCCATTGCTATTTTATATTTTCTTTAGGTTGATGATCATGTGAAATCACAAAAACAATTGAAAAATCAAAAACAGAATGAAAAATAGCATTAAAAATAGCTCACCCTAGAGGAAGAGCTTACTGGCGTTTAAACGCCAGTAAGAAGCATCAAACTGGCGTTTAACGCCAGAAAGAAGCATCAAGCTGGCATTAAACGCCAGAAACAAGCACCAGACTAGCGTTTAACGCCAGAACAGAGCATGGAATTGGCGTTTAACGCCAAGAATAGGAGAAAAGCTGGCGTTAAACGCTAGAAACAAGCAGCAAGCTGGCGTTTAACGCCAGACATGCATTCTAAGGGCGTTTTGCACGCCTAATTGGAGTAGGGATGCTAATCACCTTATTACCTCTTCCCCATAAACCCCACCTACCTCCAATTTCAAATTCTTTTCCCTCCCAAACCCAACCCTAATGGCCGAAAACTAACCTCCCTCCCACCCCTATATAAACCCCTCAACACTACTCCATTTTCACACATTACAACTACTACTTCTCCCCCTTGGCCGAATACACTCTCTAACTCCATCTCCTCCATTTTCTTCTTCTACTACTACTTTTTTTCTTCTTTTGCTCGAGGACGAGCAAACCTTTTAAGTTTGGTGTGGTAAAAGCATTGCTTTTTATTTTCCATAACCATCAATGGCACCTAAGGCCAGAGAAACCTCAAGAAAGAGGAAAGGGAAGGCAATTGCTTCCACCTCTGAGTCATGGGAGATGGAGAGATTCATCTCAAAGGTCCATCAAGACCACTTCTATGAAGTTGTGGCTAAGAAAAAGGTGATCCCTGAGGTCCTTTTTAAGCTCAAAAAGAGTGAGTATCCGGAGATCCGACAAGAGATTAGAAGAAGAGGATGGGAAGTTCTCTCTAATCCTATTCAACAAGTCGGAATCTTAATGGTTCAAGAGTTATATGCAAACGCATGGATCACTAGGAACCATGATCAAAGTATAAACCCAAACCCAAAGAATTGGCTTACAATGGTTTGGGGGAAATACTTAGATTTCAGTCCGGAAAATGTAAGGTTGGCGTTCAACTTGCCAAAGATGCAAGAAAATGCACGCCCTTACACTAGAAGGGTCAACTTTGATCAAAGGTTAGACCATGTCCTCATGGACATATGTGTGGAAGGAGCTCAATGGAAAGTTGACTCAAGAGGCAAGCCGGTTCAATTGAGAAGACCGGACCTTAAGCCTGTGGCTAGAGGATGGTTGGAGTTCATCCAACGCTCTATCATTCCTACTAGCAACCGATCCGAAGTAACTGTGGATCGGGCCATCATGATCCATAGTATCATGATTGGGGAGGAAGTGGAAGTTCATGAGATTATACCTCAAGAACTCTACAAGCTGGCTGACAAGTCCTCCACTTTGGCAAGGTTAGCCTTTCCTCACCTCATTTGCCACCTCTGCAATTCGACTGGGATTGACATAGAGGGAGATATTCTCATTGATGAGGACAAGCCCATTACTAAGAAAAGGATGGAGCAAACAAGAGATCATGGACCTCAACAAGAGCATGAGGAAATTTCTCATCATGAAATCTCTGAGTTGCCTCAAGGGATGCACTTTCCTCCACAAAACTATTGGGAGCAAATTAACACCTCCCTAGGAGAATTAAGTTCCAACATGGGACAACTAAGGATGGAGCACCAAGAGCACTCCATCATTCTCCATGAGATTAGAGAAGATCAAAGAGCTATGAGGGAGGAACAACAAAGACAAGGAAGAGACATAGAGGAGCTCAAGAACACCATTGGTTCTTCAAGAGGAAGAAGACGCCACCCTCACTAAGGTGGACCCGTTCCTTAATCTCTTTGTCTATCTATTTTTTCTCTGTTTTTCGTCTACTATGCTTTATGTTTATTTATATTTGTGTCTTATTACATGATCACTAGTGTCTAAGTGTCTATGTCTTAAAGCTATGAATGTCCTATGAATCCATCACCTTTCTTAAATGAAAAATGTCTTTAATCACAAAAGAACAAGAAGTACATGATTTCGAATTCATCCTTGAAACTAGTTTAATTATTTTGATGTGGTGACAATACTTTTTGTTTTCTGAATGAATGCTTGAACAATGCATATGTCTTTTGAATTTGTTGTTTATGAATGTTAAAATTGTTGGTTCTTGAAAGAACGATGAAAAAGGAGAAATGTTATCTGATGATCTGAAAAATAAAAAAACTGATTCTTGAAGCAAGAAAAAGCAGTGAATAGAGAAAAGCTTGCGAAAAAAAAGAAAAAAATTGCAAAAATAAAAGAAAAAGAAAGCAAGCAGAAAAAGCCAAAAGCTCTTTAAACCAAAAGGCAAGAGCAAAAAAAGCCAATAGCGCTTAAAACCAAAAGGAAATGGTAAAAAGGGATCCAAGGCTTTGAGCATCAGTGGATAGGAGGGCCCAAAGGAATAGAATCCTGGCCTAAGCGGCTAAACCAAGCTATCCCTAACCATGTGCTTGTGGTGTGAAGGTGTCAAGTGAAAACTTGAGACTGAGCGGTTAAAGTCGAGGTCCAAAGCAAAAAAAAAGAGTGTGCTTAAGAACCCTGGACACCTTTAATTGGGGACTTTAGCAAAGCTGAGTCACAATCTGAAAAGGTTCACCCAGTTATGTGTCTGTGGCATTTATGTATCCGGTGGTAATACTGGAAAACAAAGTGCTTAGGGCCACGGCCAAGACTCATAAAGTAGATGTGTTCAAGAATCTACATACTGAACTAGGAGAATCAATAACACTATCTGAATTCTAAGTTCTTATAGATGCCAATCATTCTGAACTTCAAAGGATAAAGTGAGATGCCAAAACTGTTCAGAGGCAAAAAGCTACTAGTCCCGCTTATCTGATTGGAGCTAAGTTTCATTGATATTTTAGAATTTATAGTATATTCTCTTCTTTTTATCCTATTTGATTTTCAGTTGCTTGGGGAGAAACAACAATTTAAGTTTGGTGTTGTGATGAGCGGATAATTCATACACTTTTTGGCATTGTTTTTACATAGTTTCTAGTATGAATTAGTTAGTTTTTAGTATATTTTTATTAGTTTTTAAATAAAAATCACAATTCTGGACTTTACTATGAGTTTGTATATTTTTCTGTGATTTCAGGTATTTTCTGGCTGAGTAAGGGTCGATCCCACGGAGATTGTAGGCTTGAAGCAAGCTATGGTCATCTTGTAAATCTCAATCAGGCGGATTCAAATGGTTATGAGGTTTTGATAATAAAAAACATAAATAAAATATAAAATAAAATAAAGTTACTTATGTAATTCATTAGTGAGAATTTCAGATAAGCGTCTGGAGATGCTTTGTTGCTTCTGAACTTCTGCTTTCCTACTGCCTTCTTCCAACCATGCGTTACCTCCTTCCATGGCAAGCTGTAAGATCCTCTCGGATGAAAACAAATCCATATGCGCTGTCACTGCACGACTAATCATCTGTCGGTCCCCGCTAGCGTCGGAATAGGACCATTGTTCTTTTGCACACTGTCACTACGCCTAACATTCGCAGATTTGAACCTCGTCACAGTCATCCCTTCCCAGATCCCACTCGGAATACCACAGACAAGGTTTAGACTTTTCGGATCCCAGGAATGCTGCCAATGATTCTAGCCTATACCACGAAGGTTCTAATCTCAGATTCAGATGCTCTGTTCTCAGGAGAGACAATATGAATCACAGATTAGAGGCCCAAGAGAATATACTCCGGCTGTCGTCCAATGACTACGTTGAACATCATGTAGACCGCTTTGTGGTTGTCAGGCACGCGATCTTGGCTAAGCGAGTAACGAAGATTGGGTAATTGTCACGGGTCACCCCTTCATTCTGACTTAACTGAATTAAGAACAAGAGTATATCTTGGAGAAGAAGTAGGTGTGAATTGAAGGAAAAACAATAGTACTTGCATTAATTCATGAAGAACAGCAGAGCTCCATACCTTAATCTATGGGGTGTAGAAACTCCACCGTAGAAAATACATAAGTGAAAAGAGGTCTAGGCATGGCCGTGAGGCCAGCCTCCAAACATGTACAATATCAAAATAGGAACTTTTGTTTGAAAATTCCAAAAGAAAAAACTCTCGATAATCAATAAATCTCTAAAAGTAGTTTTTATACTAAACTAATAACTAGGGTTTACAGAAAATGAGTAACTAAGTGCAGATAATGCAGAAATCCACTTTCGGGGCCCACTTGGTGTGTGCTTGGGCTGAGCATTGAAGCTTTTTCGTGCTTAGGCTGTTCCTGGAGTTAAACGCAAGCTTTGGTTCCAGTTTGGGTGTTTAACTCCAATTCTGGTGCCAGTTTGGGCGTTTTACGCCAAGAAGTTTTAGGCTAACTTTGGACGCCAGTTTGAGCCATCAAAACTCGAGTAAAGTATGAACTATTATATATTTCTAGAAATCCCATGATGTCTACTTTCTAATGCAATTGAGAGCGCACCAATTGGGTTTTCGTAGCTCGAGAAAATACACTTTGAGTTCAGGGAGGTCAGAATCCAACAACATCTGCAGTCCTTTTTCAGTCTCTAAATCAGATTTTTGCTCAAGTCCCTCAATTTCAGCCAGAAAATACCTGAAATCACAGAAAAACACACAAACTCATAGTAAAGTCCAGAAATGTGATTTTTGAATAAAAACTAATATAAATATAATAAAAATTAACTAAATCATACTAAAAACTATGTAAAAATAATGCCAAAAAGGGTATAAATTATCCGCTCATCACAACACCAAACTTAAATTGTTGCTTGTCCCCAAGCAAATAAAATCAAAATAGGATAAAAAAAGGAGAATATGCAATGAATCTCAAAAATATCAATGAAGATTAGTCTCAATTAGATGAGCGGGACTTGTAGCTTTCTGCTTCTGAACAGTTTTGGCATCTCACTTTATCCTTTGAAGTTCAGAATGATTGGCATCTATAGGAACTCAGAATTTAGATAGTGTTATTGATTCTCCTAGTTCAGTATGTTGATTCTTGAACACAGCTACTTTATGAGTCTTGGCCGTGTCCCTAAGCATTTTGTTTTCCAGTATTACCACCGGATACATAAATGCCATAGACACATAACTGGGTGAACCTTTTCAGATTGTGACTCAGCTTTGCTAGAGTCCCCAGTTAGAGGTGCCCAGGGTTCTTAAGCACACTCTTTTTGCTTTGGATCACGACTTTAACCGCTCATTCTCAAGCTTTTCACTTGACACCTTCACGCCACAAGCACATGGTTAGGGACAGCTTGGTTTAGCCGCTTAGGCCAAGATTTTATTCCTTTGGGCCCTCCTATCCACTGATGCTCAAAGCCTTGGATCCTTTTTACCCTTGCCTTTTGGTTTAAAGGGTTACTGGCTTTTTGCTCTTGCCTTTTGGTTTAAAGAGCTATTATTTTTTCTGCTTGTTTTTTCTTTTATTTTTTTCACCATTTTTTTTCCGCAAGCTTTGTTTTTCACCGCTTTTTCTTGCTTCAAGAATCAATTTTATGATTTTTCAGGTTATCAATAATATTTCTCCTTTTTCATTATTCTTTCAAGAGCCAATAATTTTAACATTCATGAACAACAATATAAAAAATATGCACTGTTCAAGCATTCATTCAGAAAACAAAAAGTATTGCCACCACATCAAAATAACTAAGCTAACTTCAAGATAAAATTTCAAACCATGCACTTCTTGTTCTTTTTCAATTAAAAACATTTTTCATTTAAGAAAGGTGATAGATTTATAGGACATTCATAGCTTAAAGACATAGACACTAGACACTATGATCATGTAATAAAGACACAAACATAAGTAAAACATAAAGCATAGGAAATGAAAAACAAAAAATTAAAAACAAGGGAATTAAAGAACGGGTCCACCTTAGTGATGGCGGCTAGTTGTTCCTCTTGAAGATCTTATGGAGTGCTTTAGCTCTTCAATGTCTCTTCCTTGCCTTTGTTGCTCCTCCCTCATGGCTTTTTGGTCTTCTCTAATTTCATGGAGGAAGATGGAGTGCTCTTGATGCTCCATCCTTAGTTGTCCGATGTTGGAACTCAATTCTCCTAAGGAGGTGTTGATTTGCTCCCGATAGTTTTGTGGAGGAAAGTGCATCCCTTGAGGTATCTCAGGGATTTCATGATGAGAAATTTTCTTATGCTCTTCTTGAGGTCCATGAGTGGGCTCTTTTGTTTGCTCCATCCTTTTCTTAGTGATGGGTTTGTCCTCTTCAATGAGGGTGTCTTCCTCTATAACAATTCCAGCTGAATTGCAGAGGTGACAAATGAGATGAGGGAAGGCTAACCTTGCCAAAGTAGAGGACTTGTCCGCCACATTGTAGAGTTCTAGGGATATTATCTCATGAACTTCTACTTCCTCTCCATTCATGATACTATGGATCATGATGGCCCGGTCTATTGTAACTTCAGACCGGTTGCTAGTAGGAATGATAAAGCGTTGGATGAACTCCAACCATCCCCTAGCCACGGGCTTGAGGTCAAGCCTTCTTAGTTGAACCGGCTTGCCTCTTGAGTCTCTCTTCCATTGAGCGCCTTCCACACAAATGTCCCTAAGGACTTGGTCCAACCTTTGATCAAAGTTGACCCTTCTAGTGAAAGGGTGAGGGTCTCCTTGCATCATTGGCAAGTTAAATGCTAACCTCACATTTTCCGGACTAAAATCCAAGTATTTCCCCCGAACCATAGTGAGCTAATTCTTTGGGTTCGGGTTCACACCTTGGTCATGGTTCTTAGTGATTCATGCATTAGCATAGAACTCTTGAACCATTAAGATCCCGACTTGTTAAATGGGGTTGGTGAGAATTTTCCAACCTCTTCTTCGAACTTCATGTCGGATCTCCGGATATTCACTCTTTTTGAGCTTGAAGGGGACCTCGGGAATCACATTTTTCTTGGCCACAACTTCATAGAAGTGTCTTGATGCACTTTCGAGATGAATCTCTCCATCTCCCATGACTCAGAGGTGGAAGCAACTTTCTTCCCTTTCCTCTTTCTAGAGGTTTCTCCGGCCTTTGGTGCCATTAGTGGTTATGGAAAACAAAAAAAAAAAGCAGAGCTTTTTCCACACCAAACTTAAAAGGTTTGCTCGTCCTCGAGCAAAAGAAGAAAGAAATGAGTAGAAGAAGAAGAAATGGAGGAGATGGAGAGGGTGAGTGGTTCGGCCAAGGGGGTAGTAGTGTGTATGTTGTGTGAAAATGAAGGTGGTAAGGAGGGGTATTTATAGGGAAAGGGAGAGAGGGTAGCCGTGTATGAGGGGTTGGGTTTGGGAGGGAAATGGTTTGAATTTGAATGGTGAGGTAGGTGGGGATCCTGTGGGGTCCACAAATCCTGAGGTGTCAAGGAAATTGAGTCCCTGCACCATTCTAGCGTTTAAACGCCCATTGTGTGCCAAATCTGGCGTTTAACGCCAGCTCTGCTACCTTTCCTGGCGTTAAACCACTACAAGAAAAAGCAATATTTGTAAAAAAAAAAATTGTTACAAAAAATCGAAATTTTGAAACAGAAGGATTTTGTAACAAAAAGAGGGGCCGTTGCAGTATGTCCCGTTACAAAAAGTTTTTGTAACAAAAAATGGAACTGTTACAATTCAAAATGATATTTTGTAACAAATTTTGATCTTCAAGGTATTTTTGGTGACAATCTATTTTTTCCTATCATAAAATTTTGTTACAAAATGTAACTTATTTTTGTAACGGTTTTTTTTCTTTAGTTACAAAAGCAAAATAATTATTTTATAACCATTTTTTTAATACAAATTGCATGCATAATTTACTAAATTATTTTTTAAATTAACTAATCTATTAACTATTTTAATAAGCAAGTCTACATTTATATAATATGCAAAAACATAAATAATTCAAACATGCCTCATTTAGCTAAAATTGTTTTAAAACAAAATAACCTTAGTGAATACATTGATTAGTTCTATAAGTTATATGTCTTGCATAAGTTCAACAAAAGTTAAAAGTTCTAACATAGATTAATGTCTCTATAAATCAAAATATTCTTGAGCCCTCAAGGTAGCATGTGGTCACCATTTCAGCACTCTTGTAAATAAAAAAAAAAACGAAACAAAAAATTAGAAACAAGACATAACACTAATTATAATTTTTTCTATTAAGTTTTATCCAAAATGTTTAGAAAAATTTTGGTAGAACCTCCCCTAAAACTTGGATATTTTCACCGTCTACGGTTCCAATAAAAACAACCAATTCACAACTTATTTCTCAGCCAATACACAACCAAATTTATCAAACCAAATAATAGGACATTTGTCATTTCTCAACCATGACACAAGTCAAATGTCATAAATAGATCCTTATACTTTTATAAAAATTCGGACATGATCTCTTCTGAAAATAAGACTTAACCACCCTTACGGGTCCCAACCAAATAATTTACCAAACTCTTTTCAACCTATCCAGTATCAAATCAATTCAGAATCAAACAAATTCTAACATTGAATCAGCCATATAACGCTAAGATTGATCTTTAATTTTATGAACTCATAACTGTTACTAAGACATTCTTAACACTCTATCTTCTTTTCTGTTTTTAATATAGCAAATAAACTCAGAATTGCGCAAACTTTATGTCCATACGTTCATCTTGAAATAATCTTTCTAACAAACTAAAGATTATAATTTTCTGATTTCTCTAGTCTTAGAAATAGAAGAAAAACCGTGACTGCTCTGCAGTGCATAAAACCAGAAAATAGCAACATGTTATATTCAAAATTCAGTATAAAATCCAAGTTAAATCTAATAACCTTAAAAATTAATATGGTTCAACTTCACTTAACCAGGTTTCTTTCTCAATTGGTTCTGGGTTAATACCATTTTTAATGAAGAAGTTACATAACCTAGAAGTTAAGTAAAAATGAGTCAGAATCTCTTTTAGAAGCAAACAAGCTTAGTACCTTTCAATTTGAATAACTTTTATTACAAAACTCCAATTAAGCTAAATTTTGGTTTGAAAACTCCTAGCTCATCCAGAAACAAGTGTGTCTTGGTTGCAATCCAATTTTCGTTCAATTCTAAGAGTTACAAGTATTGGAAGTTGATGCATAGCTTGCTGAAATCTGTTTCTTTCCAACTTTGACCACCAATATTCAAAAATTCACAACTCCCAATCCTTAACTCCTAAAATTCTGAAATTTTAGAGAAACAAACCAAGTTAATCAAATTTTATAAAAAAATTGGTTTTACTCCAAAACTCAGCTCGTAGAAATTGCAGCAAGACAAACAAGTTGCTGCCCTGTTTGACCTTTTCTGCTGCAGGACAGATTTAACAACCTAACTTTAAAATTTTTTCATAAATTGTATATTTAACAAAAAGGTCTCAAATTTTTCAGTTTAGTTTCTTATATTTCCAAGGTTAACCCAGACTTGGTCTCATGCAATTCCGATCATTACATAATTAGTTATAGCTTTTCAAAGTTTCTAACTCCATTTGAAAGTAATGCAGAAAATCAGATTTTACTATTCAACTTTGAAAAATCATAACTAACTCTCTAGTTAATACGAAATCTTCAAAATTGAATATTAATAACTATACTTGTTGTAGTTCACTTATCTTTTAGTCTCATACTATTCCAATCTCTATTAAGTTGCTGGTGCACTTTCAAAGTTGCCGTTTTATATTAAAACTCTGATTTTCAACATAAAGTTTAGCATTTCAAGTTTAACTTTCAATATTTCTCAAAATCAATTTCAAAACAATCACCAACCAATTCTACCACTATCCCAACATATTTAATAACCAGCCCAACAATAATCAACCAATACAATCCATCAAGATTCAGCATTCAATCACTCATCAACAATTCGTAATTCACACGCAATCAATCAATTTCACAAAAACCACAAGCTCAATCACATTTCCAGCCACAATTCAATATCCACATAACCAATCAATTACTCATAAAAATTAAACCTATTTGCAATCATTCAATAAACTTTATGGGTATTCTAAAATTAAAGTCATTTAAGTTAAACCCCCTACCTCTATGTCGCCTTAATAATGAACTCGACAACAGCAGTAGGATTTCCGATGACTCTTCACTCTCCTAGCAGTAACAGTGGTAGTGACATTAGAACTAGAATGGCAACCCTGACAGCCTTCTCCGACAGCAACAATAATAATTCGAAATTTCGGTAACTGACAAAGAATAGAATGGAGACAAGGTAGCAGAAATAAGATGACCATAAAGTAAAAGTGGAAGTAGAACAAGTTAAAGGAGTGAAGGACCTAAACCGAAATAGAGTCTGCAACAACACCTCCATCACTGGCCCCAACGGCAGTAACGTATAGCTCCAGTAGCAACCACCATGGCATCGTGGCTTCAGCAGTGGTTTCCGATGGCAACAGCGGCGTGCAGATCGACGGGAACCTCTGTCTCCAGCAACGGAAGCAGCGATACGAGCCCCTATTTTCCCCGTCACGTCTCTCTTCACTGCGAACTCCTATCTCTCTCTTCGGGCTCGTCGGCGTTGGCAGAGGTGGCGGCAACAAACCCTAGCAGTAGCAGCGACGGATCGGTCGCGATGGAGGTAGCAGCGCAGACAACATCTCCTTTTCTCTCTCGAACGCGGGCTCTCTTTCTCTCGTGCGATAACGACGGTGACGGTGGCAAGGATACCCACCAGCACCATCTCCCTCTTCTCCTCTTCCCTCTGCGTCCCGTTCTCCCTCAATCTCTCATCCTCTGTTTCTCTAGTTCTCTCAAAAACTCCCTTTCCTTCCTTCTCCGTTTTTCCCCTTTCTTTTTGAAAGCAATTATAAAATTTGCACAAAAATATTAATTAATTAAACTCTAAATATTAATAAAACTAATTTAATTACTCTTAATAGATTAGTTTATAAAATAAGAAGTTTAAGTTAATAATAAGTCATAACTTTTTTATGATAAAAGTTACTTAAATTAAGCTATACAATTCTCTTTTATTTTTTAATTACTAAAATTATGCAAAATATTCAATTATAATAAAATTACTTAAGAATCTTAATTGATTTATAATAAAATTATCTCCGAATCTATTTAATTATTTCTAATAAAATAATTTCTAAAATTATAAAGTTTAAACTTAATAAGTTAAAATCACAATTTATTTATATTTAGATTTTCAAAAATGCAGGATGTTATAAAATAAAATTATTTTGAAAAAAATATATACATAATTTTTTTTACTCTTAAAGTGTTTAACATTTTGAAAAAAAATTGTTATAAAATATATTTATATTTTGTGACAAATAATTAACTTGTTACAAACAATATTAAATTTTGTGACAAATTAATTTTTTGTTACAAAACAATTGGAGTTTTTGAAAAAAAAAAGCAAAATTTGTTACAAAATATTTTGAATTTTTGCAACTTATTTTTTTTTATACAAAATATTACAATATTTTGTAACAAAATACCATCTCGTTACAAAAACTAACATAATTTGTTACAAAATAAAACAGGTTGTTACAAAATATTATCATGTTTTGCAAAAATTTGTAATGTTGTTACAAAATATTATTCTTTTGTAACAATCACATATTATTATTACAAAATACTATTTTTTGTAACAATTTTAAATTTGATACAAATTTTTTGTTAGAAATGTTCCATTTTTTTGTAGTGAACGCCACTCTGCTGCCCATTTCTGGCGTTAAACGCCAGCCAGATGCCCATATATGGCGTTAACCAGATGCCAGACAGCTCATTCTGGCGTTAAACGCCCAGAGTGCTGCCCATTCTGGCGTTTAACACCCAGAATGCTGCCAGGCTGGGCGTTAAACGCCCATTCTGCTATCCTTACTGGCGTTTAAACACCAGTAAGTCTGTCCTCCTGGGTGTGCTATTTTTGATACTATTTTTTATTCTGTTTTTGATTTTTCAGTTGTTTTTGTGACTTCACATGATCATCTATCTAAAGAAAACATAAAATAGCAATGAAAAATAAATAAAAATAATTAAATAACATTGGGTTGCCTCCCAATAAGCGCTTTTTTAATGTCAATAGCTTGACAGTGAGCTCTTAGAGAGCCTCACAGAGATTCAAAGCTTAGTGATGGCCTCCCAACACCAAACTTAGAAGTTGAGTGTAGGGGCTTTGTTTGAGTCTGTATTGAGAGAAGCTTTTCATGCTTCCTCTCCATGGTTACAGAAGAAGATCCTTAAGCCTTAAACACAAGGTAGTCCTCATTCAATTGAAGGACTAGCTCTCCTCTGTCCACATTAATCACAGCTTTTACTGTGGCTAGGAAGGGTCTTCCAAGGATGATGGAATCATCTTCATCTCTTCCAGTGTCTAGGATTATGAAATTAGAAGGGATGTAATAGCCTTCAACCTTCACTAAGACATCCTCTACAAGTCCATAAGCCTGTTTCCTTGAATTGTCTGCTATCTATAGTGAGATTTTAGCAGCTTGTACCTCAAAAATCCCTAGTTTCTCCATTACAGAGAGGGGCGTAAGGTTTATTCCTGACCCCAGGTCACACAGAGCCTTCTCAAAGGTCATGGTGCCTATGGTACAAGGTATTAAGAACTTTCCAGGATCTTGTTTCTTTTGAGGTAATTTCAGTTGAACCAGATCATTCAGTTCCTTGATGAGCAATGGAGGTTCATCCTCCCAAGTCTCATTACCAAATAACTTGGCATTCAGCTTCATGATTGCTCCTAGATATTGGGCAACTTGCTCTTCAATAATATCTTCATCCTCTTCAGAGGAAGAATACTCATCAGAGCTCATGAATGGCAACAGTAAGTTTAGTGGAATCTCTATGGTCTCTATATGAGCCTCAGATTCCTCTGGTTCCTTATTAGGGAACTCCTTAGTGGCCAGTGGACGTCCATTGAGGTCTTCCTCAATGGAAATCACTGCCTTTCCCTCCTCTACAGGTTTGGCCATGTTGGACGTGTAGATGGCCTTGCACTATCTTTTTGGATTCTCTTCTGTATTGCTTGGGAGAGTACTAGGAGGGAGTTTAGTAATTTTCTTACTCAGCTGACCCACTTGTGCCTCTAAATTTCTAATGGAGGACCTTGCTTCAGTCATGAAACTGAGAGTGGTCTTAGATAGATCAGAGACTACAGTTGCTAAGTCAGAGTGGTTCTGCTTAGAATTCTCTGTCTGTTGCTGAGAAGATGATGGAAAAGGTTTGTTATTGCCAAACCTGTTTCTTCCACCATTATTATTATTGAAGCCTTGATTAGGCTTCTGTTGATCCTTCCATGAGAGGTTAGGATGATTCCTCTGTGAAGGATTGTAAGTGTTTCCATAGGAATCTCTCATGTAATTCACTTCTTCCATTCCAGGATTCTCAGGATCATAAGCTTCTTCTTCAGAGGAAGCTTCTTTAGTATTGCAGGAAGCAGCTTGCATTCCAGTCAAACTCTGAGAAATCATATTGACTTGCTGAGTCAATATTTTATTCTGAGCCAATATGGCATTCAGAGTATCAATCTCAAGAACTCCTTTCTTCTGAGTTATCCCATTATTCACAGGATTCCTTTCAGAAGTGTACATGAACTGGTTATTTGCAACCATTTCAATGAGCCATGGGCTTCTTCAGGCGTCTTCTTTAGATGAAGAGATCCACCAGCAGAGTTGTCCAATGACATCTTGGACAATTCAGACAGACCATTATAGAATATGCATATGATGCTCCATTCTGAAAGCATGCCAGAAGGACACCTTCTGATCAATTGCTTGTATCTTTCCCAAGCTTCATAGAGGGATTCACCTTCCTTTTGTCTGAAGGTTTGGACTTCCACTCTAAGCTTGCTCAATTTTTGAGGTGGAAAGAATTTGGTCAAGAAGGCATTGACCAACTTTTTCCAAGAGTTCAGGCTATCTTTAGGTTGTGAGTCCAACCATGTCCTGGCTCTGTCTCTTACAGCAAAGGGGAAAAGCATAAGTCTGTAGACCTCAGGATTAACCCCATTGGTCTTAACAGTGTCACAGATTTGCAAGAATTCAGCTAAAAACTGATGAGGATCTTCCAATAGAAGTCTATGAAACTTGCAATTCTGCTGGATCAGAGAAACTAATTGAGGCTTAAGCTCAAAGTTGTTTGCTCCAATTGCAGGAATTGAGATGCTTCTTCCACAGAAGTCAAAAGAGGGTGCAATAAAGTCACCAAGCATCTTCCTTGCATCTCCACCATTGTTGTTGGGTTCAGCCATCTCTTCTTCTTTTTCGAAAAATTCTGTCAGGTCCTCTCCAAAGTGTTGTGCTTTAACTTCTCTTAGCTTCCTCTTTAGAGTCCTTTCAGGTTTCGGATCAGCTTCAACAAGAATGTTCTTATCCTTGCTCCTGCTCATATGAAAAAGAAGAGAACAGAGAAGAAGAGGAATCCTCTATGTCACAATATAGATATTCCTTTATGTGAGTAGAAGAAGAGAAGAGTAGAAGAATGAGAAAGAGAAATTTGAACACAGAGAGAGGAAGAGGGTTCGAATTATAAGGAGAAGAGAAGTGTTAGCAATCAATTAAATAAATAGAAAGAGATGAGAGAGAGAAGAATTCGAATTTAATTAAAAATAAAAGAAATTATTTTTATTTTAATTATTAGTTAGAATTCAAAAATTATAAAAAAGAATAAAATTAAAATTAAAATTTAAAATAATTAGTTAATTAAAAAGAATTTTGAAAAATAGGTTAATTATTTTCGAAAATTGGAGAGAGAGAAAATTAGTTAGATGATTTTGAAAAATATAAGAATTAGTAAGATAAACAAGTAGTCAAGTAGTTAATTGAAAAATATTTGAAAATCAATTTTGAAAAGATAAGAAGTTAGAAAAGATTTTGAAATTAAGTTTTGAAAAAGATATGATTGAAATTTATTTTGAAAAAGATTTGAAAAGGAAATTTAAAAAGAATTGATTTTGAAAATTAAAGTTGATTACTTGACTAACAAGAAACTAAAAGATATGATTTTAAAATTTAAAGATTGAGTAACAACTTGAGATTTTTGAATCAAAATATTAAATGTTAGCAATGAATTCGAAAATATGAAATGAAAATAAGAAAAAGATTTTGAAAATCATTTTGAAATTTTCGAAATACATGGTAGAAAAATGAAAAAGATTTGATTTTTCAAAAAAGTTTTGAAAAGATAGAATTTTTAAATTGAAAATTTGACTTGACCAATAAGAAACAACTAAATTTTAAAATTTTTTGACAAAGTCAACTCAAAATTTTTGAAATTTATGAGAAGAATAAGGGAAAGATATTATTTTTTTATTTTTGAATTTTAATGAGGAAAGAGAAAAACATAAAAATGACACAAAACATAAAAATTATGAATCAAAACAAGAAAAATATGCAAGAACACTTCGAATGTCAAGATGAACACCAAGAACACTTTGAAGATCATGATGAACATCAAGAACATGTTTTTGAAAATTTTTAAGAAAAGAAAAACATGCAAGACACCAAACTTAGAAATTTTCAAACTTTAGACACTAATAATTCAAGAATGTATATGAAAAACAAGAAAATACACAAAACAAGAAAATGCAAAGATCAAACAAAGAAAATCATCAAGAACAACTTGAAGATCATGAAGAACACATGCATGAATTTTCGAAATTTTTTAGAAAAATTAAAAATATGCGATTGACACCAAACTTAAAATTTGACACTAGACTCAAACAAGAAACATAAAATTTTTGGTTTTTTATGGTTTTATAAAAAATTTTTGGATTTTTCGAAAATTATTTTGGAAAAGAAAATAAAGAAATTCAAACTTTTTAATAAGAATTTCAGGAATCATGCAATGTTAGTCTAATGTTTCGGTCCAAAATTTTAGACATGGCTCAATAGCCAACCAAGCTTTATGTGAAAGCTTCGGTCCAAAAGATTAGACATGGCCAATGGCCAGCCAAGCTTCAGCAGAGCATTACATACAACAGCCAAATTGATGGGAATCAAAAGGCTCCTGCAATGATAAGTGGAAGCCTCGGTCCAAAGGATTAGACATGGCTTGAAAGCCAGCCAGGTTTCAACAGATCATGATGAAACTCTAGAAATCATTCTTAAAAATTCTGAAGAACAAAATAAAATATATTTTTTTGAATTTTTCGAGAACCATAAAATTTTTTTCTTTTTTTTCGAAAATAAATAAAAATTAAAAAGCTTCAACATAAAATAAAAGTACCTAATCTGAGCAACAAGATGAACCGTCAGTTGTCCAAACTCGAACAATTCCCGGCAACGGCGCCAGAAACTTGGTGCACGAAATTGTGATCTCTGACGTCGGCGCTAAAAACTTGGCACGCACGATCGTAATCTCAACACTTCTTCACAACTCCGCACAACTAACCAGCAAGCGCACTGGGTCGTCCAAGTGCATATGGTCACGTGAGTAAGGGTCGATCCCACGGAGATTGTCGGCTTGAAGCAAGCTATGGTCATCTTGTAAATCTCAGTCAGGCGGATTCAAATGGTTATGAGGTTTTGATAATTAAAAACATAAATAAAATATAAAATAAAATAAAGTTACTTATGTAATTCATTAGTGGGAATTTTAGATAAGTGTCTGGAGATGCTTTCTTGCTTCTGAACTTTTGCTTTCCCACTGCCTTCTTCCAACCATGCGTTACCTCATTCCATGGCAAGCTGTAAGATCCTCTCGGATGAAAACAAATCCATATGCAATGTCACCACACGGCTAATCATCTGTCGGTTCCCGCTAGCGTCGGAATAGGACCATTGTCCTTTTGCACACTGTCACTGCGCCCAACATTCGCAGATCCTACTTGGAATACCACAGACAAGGTTTAGACTTTCCAGATCCCAAGAATGCTGCCAATGATTCTAGCCTATACACGAAGGTTCTAATCTCAGATTCAGATGCTCTGTTGTCAGAAGAGACAATATGAATCATGGATTAGAGGCCCAAGAGAATATACTCCGGCTGTCGTCCAATGACTACGTTGAACATCATGTAGACCGCTTTGTGGTTGTCAGGCACGCGATCTTGGCTAAGCAAGTAACGAAGATTGGGTGATTGTCACGGGTCACCCCTTCATTCTGACTTAACTGAATTAAGAACAAGAGTATATCTTGGAGAAGAAGTAGGTGTGAATTGAAGGAAAAACAATAGTACTTGCGTTAATTCATGAAGAACAGCAGAGCTCCATACCTTAATCTATGGGGTGTAGAAACTCCACCGTAGAAAATACATAAGTGAAAAGATGTCTAGGCATGGCCGTGAGGCCAGCCTCGAAACATGTACAATATCAAAATAGGAACTTTTGTTCGAAAAGTCCAAAAGAAAAAACTCTCGATAATCAATAAATCTTTAAAAGTAGTTTTTATACTAAACTAATAACTAGGGTTTACAGAAAATGAATAACTAAGTGCAGAAATCCACTTCCGATGCCCACTTGGTGTGTGCTTGGGCTGAGCATTGAATCTATTTCATGCTTAGGCTATTCCTGGAGTTAAACGCCAGCTTTGGTGCCAGTTTGGGCGTTTAACTCCAATTCTGGTGCCAGTTTGGGCGTTTTACGCCAAGATATTTTAGGCTGACTTTGAACACCAGTTTAGGCCATCAAATCTCAGACAAAGTATAGACTATTATATATTTCTGGAAATCCCAGAATGTCTACTTTCTAACTCAATTAAGAGCGCGCCAATTGAGCTTCTGTAGCTCCAGTAAATCCACTTCGAGTGTAGGGAGGTCAGAATCCAACAGCATCTGCAGTCCTTTTTCAGCCTCTGAATCAGATTTTTGCTCAGGTCCCTTAATTTCAGCCAGAAAATACCTGAAATCACAGAAAAACATACAAACTCATAGTAAAGTCCAGAAATGTGATTTTTGAATAAAAACTAATAAAAATTAACTAAATCATACTAAAAACTATGTAAAAACAATGCCAAAAAGGGTATAAATTATCTGCTCATCAACCACTTATAGTTTCATGGCAGAAACTAGGTCCTTTATTAGAAACTTGGAGATTCAGGTAGGTCAGCTGAGCAAGAAGATCCCAGAGATCCCATCCAACACTCTTCCCAGCAACACTGAGGTGAATCCAAAGGAAGAGTGCAAGGCTCTCACTATAGAGGCTAAAACCGAACCCAAAGAGAAGCTTGCCACTGAGGAACTGAAGGAAATTAGGACTCAAGTGGAGACTAGGACTGTCCCCATGAACACCCCTATGAAGATGGAGGAACCTGAAGAGCACCCCCATCCGGACGTGCAAGGGGAATCTAAGGAAGAGCAACTTGCTCGGTTCTTACATTGGCAATCCTCAGGAAGCTGCAAGTCAATATCTTTTACAGAGGCATTAGAGATGAAACCCCCCTATATGGCCTGTTTGAAAAATACCATCTCTGTGAAGACGGCCCTGAAGGGAGATGAGATGGTGATACTAACCAAGGAGTGCAGTGCCTTGGTCCAGAAGAAGCTGCCTCCGAAGATGCCAGACCCTGGAAGCTTTTTTATTCCCTGTGCTATAGGAACCATCACTTTTGAGAAGGCATTGTGCGACCTAGGATCAAGCATCAACCTCATGCCTCTCTCTGTGATGAAGAAGCTAGAGATCCAAGAGGTGCTGCCAACCAGAATCTCATTGGGGATGGCAGATATGTCCATGAAATTGGCAGATGGTGTGGTGGAAGACGTTCTAAGGTTGAAGACCTTTATCCCCCTGCAGACTTTGTGATACTAGACACTGGGGAGGACAAGGACGACTCCATCATCCTTGGAAGGCCTTTTCTTGCTACTGCAAAGGCCTTGATTGATGTGGAAAAAGGAGAGTTAGTCCTGAGGTTGAATGAGGATCATATTCTATTTAAGATCCCAAATCCTTACTCTCCCTTAGATAAAGGAGGTACTCTGTGCAACACTTAGTGTTCCAACCTTCTCTCTCAGTAGAGAGCATTACAGAGCTCCATGACATCAGACCTAAATTTGGTATTAAGCAGCCATCACCATCTACTGAAGAAAGAGGTACGAAGAAGAAAGTACCCAAGGGCTGGAGTAACAAGAAGATTCCAACTAAAGACTTCTCACCTGGCATGAGAGTTGTCTTCACTAAGAGCCCAGTCATTCCACACACAGTGAGCCGGATTCTATTTCTGGAACATGTTGAGTTAATCCATGAGAGCATAGGAAGAAAGTTCACCATAAGGGTGAAGATCTGATCCCCTACCAACCTCCATAAAGGAGCTGTCTGTCAAACTAGTGACGGTAAAGAAGTGCTTGTTGGGGGGCAACCCAACCATATGTTTAGTATTTTCTTGCTTTTGTTTAATTTAGTTTGATTTTGTATCATTTTCTTTTCTAGTATTTTTCATGGTTTTCCCTTACTTTTTAATGTTTGTGATCATGTGTAGCACCTAGAACAGAGCAAAAATGCTTAGGATGAAAATAGAACACCCTGGGGAGAGCCCCTTACAGGCGTTGAATGCCCTTTAAGGAGCTTCACTAGCGTTCAACGCTAATTGTGGAGAGAGCAAGGGCGTTCAATGCCCTACAGGAGCAACTCTGGGCTATTTCTTTGGCCCCCAATAGGCGTTCAACGCCCATTCTTGGCGTTGAACACCCCACCAAGCCGACAAAAAAAGTATCCCTTCCTGGTGTTCAACGCCCAGAACTAGTGTTGAACGCCCAGGCAGGGGCAAGGGCACTCGAGTTTTGAAGCTTCCTAAACCAGTGGGTCTCATCGAATCTCCACCTACTCCACCTTTCCTTCTCTTTCCTACTTTTTCAACCTTGATTCCCACACCCTACTTTTCTTCTTCCCAATACACATTCATCAATCCCATCCCTATTACCTTTCACTCTTCCCAAAACCATTCATAAATCCCATCAACACATTTTCCCACAACCTCACCCACTTCAAATTCAAACTTTCCCCCCATATTTCCCTCCCATATGACCGAACCCCAACCCTCCTACCCCTATAAATACCCCTTAATTCCTTTATTCATACTCACACCTTCACAATACTCTTCTCTTCCTCCATATTACTCTTCATATACTTCCCTTCTTCTTTCGCCCACACCACTTGGCCGAAGCCTTCTTACTCTTCTCCCTCTATCTTTTCTTCTTACTTCTTCTATTTTCCTTTCCTTTTGTTTTTATTTGCTCGAGGATGAGCAAAGTTCTTAAGTTTGATGTTAGAAAAGCTCCGCTTTTTTTCTCTACTCTTCTTCCATGGCACCAAAAGCCAGCGAATCTTCAAGAATGAGAAAAGGAAAAGCCCCGCTTTCGCTTCCGAACCTTGGAAAACATGGAGATTCCTCACCAAAGCTCACCAAGACCACTTTATAATGTGGTGAGGCAGAAAAGGGTGATTTCTGAGGTCATCTTTAGGCTCAAAGAAGATGAATATCTGGAGACCCAACAAGAAATCTAGAGAAGAGATTGGAAAATTCTAGCCAATCCTATCTCAAAAGTTGGAACCTTAATGGTGCAAGAATTCTTTGCCAATGCTTGGGTCACCAAGAAGCACGACACTAGTGTGAACCCAATGCCTAAAAACTAGCGCACCATGGTTAGAGAACAAATCTTGGATTTCAGCACGGAAAGTGTGAGACTAGCGCTGCCGTTGCCTCAAATGCAAGGGGACCCATATTTTTACACTAGAAGGGTCAACTTTGACCAAAGGCTAGAGTAAGTGTTTGCTGACATCTGTGTGAAAGGAGCTCAATGGAGGAGGGACGCACATGGCAAGTCTTACCAACTGGGTGGGCCTGACCTCAAGCCCATGGCTAGAGGATGGTTGGAGTAGGTCCAACGCTCTATCATCCCCACAAGTAACCGATCTGAGGTTACTATTGACCGAGCAATAATGGTTCATTGCATCATACTCAGGAATGAGGTGGAAGTGCACAAGGTCATTCCTCAAGAGATCTACAAGATAGTGGAAAAGGCTTCCACCCAAGCACGGCTAGCGTTCCCTCGCCTCATATATCACTTATGCAACTCAGCTGGAGTTCGTATAGCAGGAGACACCCTCATTGACATGGACAAACCCATCACAAAGAAGAGGATGGAGAGCGTCAGGGATCCAGCACACGGACAACAGCACGAGCCTATTTAGCCACATCCACCAGAGGTCCCGGAGATGCCTCAGGGAATGTACTTCCCTCCCCGAGACTATTGGGACCAACTGAATACATCTCTAGGGGAGCTAACTTCATCCGTGGACTAGCTGAGGATAGAGCATCAAGATCACTCTGTCATCCTCCATCAGATAAAGGAGGATCAGAGGATCATGAGAGAAGAGCAGCAAAGACAGGGGCGCAATATTAAGGAGCTCAAACGCTCCAAAGGATTCACCGGAGGGATCAGTAGCCACCGTCACGGAGTTGGTCACGTTCTATTCTTCTTTTCTTTTCTTTATCCTTCTGTTTTCATTGTACTTTATTTTATCATCTGTTTTCTATTCTAGTGCATGATCATATTTAGTATTTTGTTCTTTTTCAGTACTATTTTCTTTTCTTTATTTTGCTATAAGATATCTTATGTATCCCTCATCAATGCTTAAAAGAAAAATTTATTGAAAAGAAAATAGTAGAAAGCACAAGGTTTTAAGATATATCATGAGTTATTCTAAATACTTAAGACGTGGTGGTCCTATCTTTATTTTCTGGATATATGAATTAACAGTGCATATTTGATATTGAAGTTAAGTATGTTGGCTCTTGAAGAACAGTGAATTTAGAGAAGTATTATTGGCTATCTAAAAAATAAAAAATATTGATTCTTGAAGTAAGAAAAAGCAGCAAAAAGAAAAAAAAATAAAAAGAGAAGAAAAAAAAGAAAGCTCAAAAGAAAATTCAAAAGAGAAAGGATCCAAGGCTTTGAGCATCAATGGTTAGGAGGGTCAAAATTGGCCTAAAAAGCTCAAATGAGTTGCTATCCCTAACTAAATGCTTGTGGTGTGAAGGTGTCAAGTAAAAAGCTTGAGACTAAGCAGTTAAAGTCGTGATCCAAAGCTAAAGAGTACGCTTAAGAACTATGGGCACCACTGTTTAGGAATTTAAGCAAAGCTAAATTTGAATCCAAAGGGTTCCCTCAGTTAAGTGCATGTGTCGTTTATGTATCCGGTGGTAATAATTGAAAACAAAACGCTTAGAGTCACGGCTGGGCTCAAAGGTGCAAATCACCAAAAAGAAGTTGTGTTCGAGAATCAAGAAAAACTAAAAGAAGAGAACCAATAATATCATCCGGATTCTAGTTCCAAGGGATGTCAATATTTCTAAGTTTCAATGGAAAATGAGATGCCAAAGTTGTTTAGAAATAAAGTGTTAACAGCCCCATTCAGTAATTAGAACTGAGCTTCACTGACAACTCTGAGACCTTATGTATTTTACTCTTCTTTAAGTCCTTACTTATTTTTAGTTGCTTGAGGGCAAGCAACAGTTTAAGTTTGGTGTTGTGATAAGTGGATTTCTTAAACACTTTTTCATTGCATTTTCATATTTTTTTAGTTAGATTTTATTAATTTTAGTAAGTTTTAGTGCAAATTTCACTTTTTGGATGCTACTTTGAGTTTTTGTATTTTTCCTATGATTTTAGGTGAGTTTTCAGCAAAATTAGCAAGATTGGCAAAGTCTTGTTCAGAGCTGAAGAAAGGATAGCAGATGTTGTCAAGTCTTGACCTCCGTGAATTCCAACAAGCATTTCTTGAGCTACAGAGTTTTAATTGATGCGTTCTTAATAGCGTTGGAAAGCTGACTTCCAGAGCTTTCCAGAAATATATAATAGTCTATACTTCTCTTCCATATTACTGCCCATAATTGGCGTTGAACATCCATATCTGGAGTTCAATGCCCCAAAGGGAGCAAGCCCAGCATTGAACGCCCAAAGCTGGCGTTCAACGCCACCAAGGGACCAAGGATCACGAGTTCACTCCCCTAGCTGGCATTCAATGCCCAAACTCCGAGTTGAATGCCAGGCTTGGACAAAGCACAAGACCAAAGTGGGTCCAAAGTGAATTTTTAGCACTCCTTAGTTTATGCAGTCTTATCTTTGTACTTTTAAATTTAAATTAACATCTTTTAGGGTTAACATCTCCTATATATAGAGGAGATCACTTAGGTTTATATATCAACTTGTATCATACTTTACATCTAAGTTTTCTCTGTAAATTATGAGCAACTAAACTCCCTAGGTTAAGGTTAGGAGCTCTGCTGATTCCTATGGATTAATATGATTACTTCTCTATTTTAATATATGTTTAATTCTATTCTATGATGCGTTATTCGTTCTTCATCTAATGAATCTGGGGTGGAACGAGAGTATAACCCCTTATTCTACATGAGCTCTTGCCAGTCCTAACCCGGATAGTATTGAGCTATAAGCTTGAAGGTGCATCACCTAGACCAATAACTCATCTGGGCTAATTGGGATAAGTGACGTATAATCTTGTTAGTACTGGGTGATGAGGTTTCTGTGGTGGTAAGGCTAGAACATTGAGCTTCATTCTTCGATCCGGAAGATTTGACCTTGTCTGTGGCATTTTGAATTGGATCATCAGAGATTGAATTGCGTGAGCTTCACCCTCGTTCAGATTGAATGACCATTAGCACTGGCGTTTGATATGGATTAGAGAAGATTAATGACTATTAGTCCTGGCTTTAATCACTTACAGCCTTGCCATGGAATGAATAATTCATTGTTAAAGTAGTCAGTAAGAAGTACTAATCCAGAAGGATAAGCATCTCCGAGGCCTTAACTGATTCCTCACCATTATTTCTACACCAATTCAGTACTACTTTCGTTATTATTCTGTTTTATGCATTTACAACAACAACTCTCTTTTCTATTCGTCTGACTAAGATCTGCAGGATAATCATTGCTTGCTCAATCCAACAATCCTCATGGGATCGACCCTCACTCACTTGAGGTATTACTTGGACGACCTGGTGTACTTGCCAGTTCAGTTTTGCGAATTCTAATTTTGCGCACCACACTCCTATAACCTCATTCATTGCTCTTTCATAAAAATGAGAAAGAAAGTTGTTACTCAAAGAAGCATTGGTTCTTATCATGCTCCATGAAATCCTCCTCCAAAAGGCCAATCACACACTCATATCCACATACACTCTCATTCCTCCTCACACTCCTCTCCAGTTCCAGAACCCATGGTACGGATGAAGACCACTTTGCGAAGGGGATCAACGGCGCCACCAGAAGGCACTTCTAGTGCAAACTTCACCAAAGGAAAGAAGCCCATGAACGAAGAAAAACCTCTATTGTCTCCTCCTTCTCGCTCCTCATTTCGTCCTCAAGGACATTCTGCATTGTCTAGTTGCCCTTCAAAAGATAACCAAAGACCTTTTTCTTAACTTTGTAAAAGAACCTACAAATCTTGACCCTATAGGTTTCAAATCCCATTTCAATAACCTTCCACATTTTCACTATGACGTACTTCATTTTTCTTCAAGCATGAACTTTGAATCTCATAGAGAAATTGTTTCAAAAGATATCTGTGTTCTTCATATATGGCTGATTTGAAGGCTTTAGCCAAAGGAATGGACTTTGTTGAAAATATTGTCTATTTGGACTGAAATAAATTGTTTGAAATTAGAAAACCTATTTATCCTGATTTGGTTAAATAATTCTATACTAATATATACTATCATGAGGAATCTATTCACTCATATGTAAAAGGCCAAGAAATTCATTTAAATAAAGAATCCATTGATGAAGTCCTTGATTATTATGATGTTGGCATCAATGCCTACATCTCTAGAAAGTGGGATAATGATCTGGGCATTTCACATAAGGATGTGTTGGCAAACATATGTGAAAATATTTCTCTCATGGATGGTGTCACCCCCAACCATCGAGCCCTAGGTCCTGTCAAAATCCAACTACACCGTATTATTACCCACATTCTCTTGCCTCAAAGTGGTTTTTATCAGCAAGTGACTTGATGAGTCCATAATTGATGGTAAATTTTACCTTGAATTGAGTGAATTTCATCAAATAAACTCACATTTATCCACTTAAATAGCATACTGTGTGACTTCTCTCTAAATTTTACCTAAATGTGAAAACATACTTTTTTGTGCCTTAATTGATCAATTTAATTCCACTTTTATTCCATTCGATGCCTTGATATTTTTTGTTGAGTGATTTCAGGTCAAATAGGCAGGAATGGCTTGGTAGAAGTGGAAGAAAAGCATGCAAAATGAAAGAACACATGAAGAAACAAAGGAGAAGAGCACACTAATTTGTGCGTACGCACAAGTCTTGACGTGTGACTCACTTAAAAAGTCATGTGGCTCGCGAATTTGGGAGCTCTTTTGCCCAATTTCGGAAGATCTAAAGCTGAAATTGAAGGGGTATCAAGGGGCAACATACCATAACATACATACACCATAATAGATAGTTTTAGGAAGTTTTAGTTTAGTTTTTCTTAGGATTTTCTCTCAATTCTCTTAGGGTTTAATTAGGGTTTATATTAGAAGTTTACTTTTTCCATTTTGATCTTGGATTCTAGCTTGCCTCCATTGTAAGTAATACTCAATTTTCTCTTTAATTATATTACTTTTGTTACACTTTCTTATAGTTAAAGTTACACTTTTAATATATATATACCTTTTGAATCTTTAAGTTCTTGTTGATGAAATTGATGTTTATTGGTTATTACATGTTTGTTTGAGTTACCATTGTTGATTTTATTTATTGATTGGTTATAGTTTCAAGTATTTTTACAATTTCACTATATTTTGTTATTATATCCACCAAGTGTTTGTAAAAATGTCAATTTTGAATATGGAGTAGATTTCCACTCCTTGGCTTGGAAAATGGATACATAAGATACTAAAGTCATAATGTCTAACATTTAGTGGTGATTTTGGGTTGTTAGTTGCTCTTGTTTCCATTAACGTTAGCTTTTTACTAAGTTAATTAGTAAGTTAGCTAGGATTTGTGGATTAAGGACAATTATGCTCACTTGATTTACTCTCGATGTTAAGGATTGACTAAGTGAGATTAACTCATTGTAATGCCATAGTTGTGGTTATGACAAGGAAATGATTCCTTAATCCCCAACTCCAAGCCAAGGTCTTGTTTATGCATTGAACCACATTTTCACTAGTTTTGATCTTGTTTTCTCCTATTTAGCATTAAATTGTTCTTTGATTCATTATTATTAGTTCATTATTTGCGCTATTATTACTTAGTTAATATTATTCACTTTCTTGCTTGTTATTATTGGTTCCTATTAATTTATTGTTTGAGCTATTGACCCTTTAATTCCTTTAATTCCTGTTCTATCCTTGGAAAGCCCCACTTTCACAACCAAACTTGTGTGTTCGTAATTGCTAGTTCCATGGGAAGACAACCTGGGAAGTAAAACTCCCAGCTATTTGAATCGAATTGTGACACTCTTTACTTTAAACTTTGACCGGAAGTCACTTTGTCAGTTGGAGCTATACGTGCAATACGATTTTTATTCCTAAGAAATTCCTAACCGATGATACGGCTCCCGTCAAGTTTTTGGCACCGTTGCCGAGGAACTTATGCAATTGAGTGCCATTTTTTTGTTGTTGTGAATATGTGAATAGTGTGAATATTTGCTTTTTGTTTGTCACTTGACACTAATTGGTAGCTAGTTCCCTTGTTTTGGTAAGTTTTTTGTGGTTGTTAATTGTTAGCTTGCTTTTTGGTTACTTCCTTACTCTTGTTTGGTTTTGATAATTGCATGATTTCTATGATTTCCCAGTTGAATAACACGGTCACTTCCAGACCGAGCTTGGCCCCTTTTGATCCTGAGATAGAAAGGACTTTAACTTATCTTAGGCAAACTCGGTGCCGGTTAGCATTTGTGCATAGTGAATCGGATTCTCTCAAAGAGCAACCCGATTCACCATCACTTTCTAACTGTGATTCTCATTCTCCATTTAACGAGAGAACCTTGTATTCTTCTGTTGGAAGTACTGAAATCCCTGTGAGTGAATTAGGTGATGAGAACATGGTGGCACCACCTCGGAGAGTCACTCTTAAGGAAGCGGGAGCTCCGGACATCACCTTGCAACCATTATAAGTTCGTTACCCAGATCTATATGCTAACTTTGAACTTAAGACGGGGTTGATCAACTTGCTTCCAAAATATCATGGTTTACCGGGTGATGATCCTCTCAAGCACTTGAAAGACTTTCAAGTTGTATGCTCGATTGCTAGGAGACATGGCTCGGATGAGATAGTTGTGATGGTCTTTGCTTTTTCTTTCTCTCTAGAGGGAAAAGCAAAGGAGTGGTTCTACACCCAACTGGATGAGGTAATAACTAATTGAGAATTGTTAAGAAAAGAATTCCTTGAAAAATTCTTTCCACCTCAAAAGATGGATCGTTTGAGGAAAAAAATTTCATGCATTATGTAAAGAGATGGAGAGACACTTTAGGAGTATTGTAAAAGATTTAAGAAGTTATTGGAGTCTTGTCCTTACCACCACATAGATGATTTAGTGCACATTAGCTACTTTTGTCAGGGTTTAATCCCTCAAGATAAGCTTCTTATTGATGCCTCAAGTGGAGGATCTCTCATAAAGCACAAGACCGCAGAAGAAGCATGGAAAGTCATTACGGATTTGGCAGATTCAACTCAACATTTAAGGGCAAGAAACACCCAACCAAAGTCTTTAAGTGAAGTTTCTCCCTCCAGTGATGCTATCTTGACCAAGACACTCAGTGAAATGACCGTTTTGTTTAGACAAATCTCCCAAAGTCAACAAATTCCACCAATGTTACTTGCTTAACCTCAACCTCCTAGGATTGAAGGACCTCCTAGACCTTGTGATATTTGTGCTTGCAATAGCCACTACACCGATGAGTGTCCCCAAATTCAAGAAGATAACACATTGGCGGTGGCAAATCCTTATCCACAAAGGTCCAATTTCAATCAAAGCAATCAATGGTCATACCAATATGGAGGCAACCAAGGTTAAGGGTGGAGAGACAACTCCAATCAAAGATGGTAACAACCTTCTCAAAATCACCCTTTCCAACCTCAACAAGCTTATTATTATCAACCATCCCAAAGCCAACAAGCCTACCATCAACCACCTCAACCCCACCATCAATCATACCAACCACAAAGCCTACCCAACTCACAATCAAACCAACAATCACACCCCTAAATAACATATCAATTTCCACCTCAATTAAGATATCAACCACCACACACTAGACTTATCTTTCACCAAAATAGCCAATCCTCTTCTTCAAACCAATCCCATATGAATGATACACTTTAAACCTTCATCCAAGAGCAATGAGAGTTCCACAAGAAACAAGAAACCTATATGTCAACTATTGCTAAAGCCTTGTCCTGTTTGACTCTACCTCCTTCCAACAATCACAACACCTCTTAACCATCTACCTCTAGTGGCCTACCCTCTCAACCTCAACCAAACTCCAAGAAAAGCATTAATGTAATCACCCTAAGGAGTGGTACAATGTTGGAGAAGGTTGGTCCTAAGCCTATACTTGTGAGGAAGGAGGTACAAAATGAAGAAGTTGAGGAGGAGGTGGAGTTGGGTGAAGATGAGACGAAAGATATTGCAAGAGGAGAAGAGGACTTATTGAAGTCGAAGGAACTGAAGAGGAAAAATCCCTTAGAGGAGCCCACACCAATACCTTTTCCATCGGTGGTCAAGAAAGCTAAGAAGCATGAGGAACTTGATTCTAAGGTGGTACAAATTTTCAAGAATGTGGAGGTCACTGTTTCCCTTTTTCAAGCCATCCAACAAATTCCGAAATATGCCAAATTTCTCAAGGATATTTGTACTCACAAAGAGAAAATTGGTGAGCTAGGGAAGAGTCTGGTGAGCAATTCTATCTCTTTTCTCATTCCAAAAAAGTATAGTGATCCCGGTCCTTGTTTGGTAACTTGTGTGATTGGGATAATGAAATTCATGGATTGTATGTGTGACTTGGGAGCATGTGTGAGTATTATGCCACTTTTCATTTATGAAAAGTTGAACTTTGCACCATTGAGGCAGTCCGGAGCTAGATTCGTGTTGGCGGATAAGAGCATAGTGTCGGTTGTGGGTATTGCAGAAAATGTGTTGGTGAACATTCAAGAATTGTTATTTCCAGTGGACTTCCATATTTTGGAAATACCTCCAATTGACTCGGATAGAGGCCATCTTACATCTTACTTGAAAGACTGCTCTTGAAGACATCCCGGTTCAAGTTAGATGCATTTTCGAGAGCTTATTCGTTTGAAGCCGAAGAAAAAGTGGTGAAGCTTACATTGGAAGGAACCATGAAACAACCACATGAGGTATATTCTATTTTTGGTTGTGATCTTATTGAAGAGAAGGTGATCGAGGCTCATTCCAGAAAAGATGCGGAAGTGATTGTCAACAAGAGCTTGAACATAAAAGGATTGAGCAAAGAAGATGAAGAAGCTCAACCATTGCCTACCAATCAAAAAGACAAGGAGCATATCTCCCCATTGAAGGAGGAAAAAGCTAAGCATACCAAGGAGTTGGAGATTTTCCTCCTTGGAGATGCCCCAAGAGTGGATCATTGAAATCATGCCCGTCCAACTTGAGAACGTTAAACCAAAGTGCTAGGTGGGAGACACCCCACCATGGTAACATCTTTCTAACTTCTCTTTGCTTGTACTTTTTGTTCATTGAATTTTTCTTCTCTTAGCTAGCTTAGGTTTAGTTTGATTTTAAGCTTAGTTTGATTGAATTTTAGTTTTATGTTTTGGAATTCAAAAATTATGTTGGATGTCTTGTTTGATGGCCTTAGAGCCTTTAAAATTTCGTGAAAACAGAGTTTTGTGCGTACACACACATACCCCAATTCCATTGATCTTCGCGTTATGCATATACGGTTGTGTACGCAACCCCCTCTGCAGCCTCCCTGCCATGTCTGTGCACACGGACATATGACCTTTTTCCCATAAAAAAAAACTCCTCAATCCCCTGCCGGGTGCATGGGCACACCCTGTGTTTTTCCCCTAGCTTGCGTATGGACGGACCTGTGTGCGTACGCACACGCATTAAATTAGGCATGAATTCGAGAAAAAAAACCTATCGTGCCATATACCGCCTTACCCTTCTTCTTTCTTCTTCAACCCTCTCTCTCTCTCTCTCTCTCTCTCTCTCTCTCTTTGTTTTCTCTCACCTTCAAGCTCTGCTCCTAGCCTCAACAACCGAATTTGCTTTGCTCTTTTCTGGCAAAGCCCATCTCGCCGTGACTCTGGCAGTGGCAGTATCCAAGTGCCACTTCATCTCTTAATTATTGAGGTTCTTATTCTTGTTCATTTTTTTTTCTTAGTTTAAGTTGCATCTTAGTATTTGATTTTAGTAAGTATATTAGGTTTAGATTGGTTGATTGTACGTTACTTGAATTGCGAGTGTTGTTTGCTGATTATTGGGTTGTATGTTACATGAATTTGGCTCAAATTTGTTGAATATGCACACTGCACGCCAAGTTTTTGTCATATTGCCTGGGTAAAATTTATGTTTGATTCATATGTTGTGGCCACCATATGTCTTAAACTTTATTCTTATTTGGCAAATTTTTAGTGAATTGTGCAATTTTGAGGTGATATTGATGATGTTTGAAATTGAGTTTGGCAATGCATTTATTCAATGGTTTAACTTGCAAACACCCAAATGATTGAACATTCATGCGTTGTTGCATAGTGGATGAATTTCTTAATAAGTGCATTGAACTTAATGAATTGAATTGACTTCTTTGTTCATCATGATTTTTAAATCATTACAATCACATAATAAAGTGCTTGTTCTTTGATGTTTTGAAGTTGTTGAATCAAATTGACATGGTGTTAACAAAAAAATTATCTTGCTTCAAACCAAGTACTTTGCTCATGTGATTAATTTATTGTTTGGGATGAATAAATGGTCTCTTCCTTGATTGAATTGGTTATTGTTTGTTGTGCTACCTTATAAAACCTTGCGTACTCATTTACACAACTTCAATATCCATTTTCTTAAATAATTCAATTCCCTTTTTGTTGTGTTTGCTTAAGCTTGCTTGGTGGGTGAAATTAGAACTCGCACAACTGAACTGGCAAGTGCACCAGGTCGTCCAAGTAATACCTCAGGTGAGTGAGGGTCGATCCCACGAGGATTGTTGGATTGAGCAAGCACTAGTTATCCTGCAGATCTTAGTCAAACGAATAGAAAAGAGAGTTGTTGTTGTTGTAAATGCATAAAACAGAATAATAACGAAAGGAGTACTTAATTGGTGTAGAAACAATGGTGAAGAATTAGTTAAGGCCTCGGAGATGCTTATCCTTCCGGATTAGTACTTCTTACTAACTACTTTAACAATGAATGATTCATTCCATGGCAAGGCTATAAGTGATTAAAGTCAAGGCTAATGGTCATTAATCTCCTCTAATCCACATTAAAAGCCAGTGCTAATGGTCATTCGATCTAAATGAAGGTGAAGCTCACGCAATTCAATCTCTGATGATCCAACTCAAAACGCCACATACAAGGCCAGATCTTCCTGATCAAAGAATAAAGCTCAATATTCTAGCCTTAGTGCCACAGAAACCTCATCACCCAGTACTAATGAGATTATATGTCACTTATCTCAATTAACCCAGATGAGTTATTGGTTTATGTGATGCACCTTCCAGCTTATAGCTCAATACTATTCGGGTCAGGACTCGCAAGAGCTCATGTAGAATAAGGGGTCATACTCTCGTTCCACCCCAGATTCGTTAGATGAAGAACGAATAATGCATCATAGAATAGAATCAAACATATATTAAAATAGAGAAGTAATCATATTAATCCATAGGAATCAGCAGAGCTCCTAACCTTAACCTAAAAGGTTTAGTTGCTCATAATTTACAGAGAAAACTTAGATGTAAAGTATGATACAAATTGATATATAAACCCAAGTGATCTCCTTTATATATAGGAGATGCTAACCCTAAAAGATGTTAATTTAAATTTAAAATTACAAAGATAAGACTGCATAAACCAAGGAGTGCTAAAAATCCACTTTGGGCCCACTTTGGTATTGTGCTTCATCCAAGCCTGGCGTTCAACTTGGAGTTTGGGCGTTGAATGCCAGCTAGGGGGTGAACTCATGCTCCCTTGGTCCCTTGGTGGCGCTGGGCGTTCAACGTTGGGCTTGCTCCCTTTGGGGTGTTGAACTCCAGATGTGAACGTTTAATGCCAGTTATGGGCAGTGATCTGGAAAAGAAGTATAAACTATTATATATTTCTGAAAAGCTTTAGAGGTTAGCTTTCTAACATCATTGTGAGCGCTTCAATTGGACCTCTGTAGCTCAAGAAATGCTTGTTGGAATGCATTGAGGTCAAGACTTGACAACATCTGCTATTCTTTCTTCATATCTGAACAAGACTTTGCCAATCTTGCTAATTTTGCACAAAAATCACCTAAAATCATAGAAAAAACACAAAAACTCAAAGTAGCATTCAAAAAGTGAAATTTGCACTAAAACTTACTGAAATTAATAAAATCTAACTAAAAATAATATGAAAATTCAATGAAAAAACATATAAGAAATCCACTAATCATTGCTTGTGCTTAAATCTTTGCTTATCATGTAACTTGCAACTGAAGCCACTTAATTAAGAAACTTGGGCTTTAGTTTCTGATTATGTGGTTACCATTTTATCCGATCAATGTGTGTCTTCTAATTGTGCACTATTTAGAATACATACATTGTCTTTTATTAAAACACACTCTTATGCACGTTTCCTCAATTAAGTGTTTTTTATTTGTTTAAATTGTATTTGTTCCTTTTATGTCTTCTTATGCCACTTACCTTATGATTTTGAATTCTATTCTTTTGCTCCTTTTTCAGGATGTGCCGCAAAGACAAAGAACCGGCTACATCATCCTTGATCCCTCGAGGCATCATTCCTTGTCCTTTAGATCACCGAAGCGATAAACTGGATACTTTCACCAATGAGAAGGCCCAACTTCAGTATATAAAGCTTGAGCAAAAACCATACATTGGGAGCAAAAGCTTAATATACCAGAAAAGTATGTAGATGCCATCCATGAGAGAATTGCCTTCTTTCAATGGGGATTTCTTGAGCAAGATCCAATGGAGATCAATGAATAAACGGTGAGAAAATTCTATAAAAAATCTCTTGGCTTGGGAAGTAGAGACGATATTCCTCCGAGGGAAGCGATTGGATACTTCTAATCAAGCCTTTGAAGCTCTCCTGAAGATTCCTCACATTTCGCCTAGCCGAGATGCCTATCAGAAGATTAAGGCTGATGTGATTAAGGGCAAGATCCCTTTGGATCCTATTTTAAAAAGAAGATTAGCCATCCTGAGGCCCATTAGGAGTACAGTAAAGGGAAAAAAGCTATCCCCATCAACATTGCAATGCTCTAATCTCACTCCCGAGGCGAGGATATGGCAACTGATAGTAGCTGATTATCTGTTGCCTAGCACATACTCCACCCACATCCGAGTCCGTGTTGCTGTGCTTCTTTGGGCTATTCTGGAGGGTAAGAAGATAGCTATCTTGCCTTTGATTCGTGAGTCAATGTGGAAGGTGAACCAGAAACAGAAGTTTAACATTTCCTTTCCATTGTTGGTTATGGATTTTCCACAATAGCTAGAGTAGAGAGGAGGCCAAATGATGTTATGTTCAGGATCTCGAGTGGCCACCGGTTTCTCTCATTTTGGGAATGAGAGGAGTCAGCAAAGAAGACAACCAGGAAGGGAAAGACATCCGAGTCAGCATCATCATCAGGACCACCATCCTCATCAGCACCTATATCTTCTGCTCGGTCTCTATATGAGATGGTCCAGGAGCTCCTACAAGAAGTCTGCTGTAATGAGCGCCTCAATGCAAGGCGTTTTGACTGGTTGGCGGCGAAGCTCGAGGGAAGAAATCCTGGCCTAGTTCCTGCTGCTTCACCTGAGCCGGTAGTAAAGGAGGAGGATGATGAGGACAAAGAGGCCGAGCCTATTTTGGACATGATTGTATACCAGTAGCCCGAGCCCCCGCATCCACCAACTGAAGGTAGAGCTTCTTAGCTTCCTGTCCCCTGGATTGCGTGCATGCACGGAGGACCGTACAACGATTAAGTGTGGGGGAGGATTCACAATTTTGGGGCGTAAATCTCTCTTTCTGAACACTTTGCACTATATTTTGTTTTTAGCTACTATGTTTTGTGGATATTTTGTTTTTAGCTACTATGTTTTGTGGAGCATAGAAAAGAGATAGAACAAACAACCTTGTGAGTTGTTGGATTTTTAATGTGTGGTTGCACATTCTAACCACAATCTTTATTCATTGTATGCTATGCTCCTTCTATGATTGTAATCTTAGATTTGCTTAATTCTTTATTTCTGATATTTGATGTTTGAACGCATTTAGAATTATTGAGGTCATTTTTGAATTAAAGCTTACTAACCCATATAGCCATACCCTTGTATCTACAGTTGTGAATCACTTTTGATCTTTTTAATCTCCTTTTGTTTTAATTGTTACCACATCACTAACCCTAAGCAAAAAACCATAAATGACCTTGAATTGCGTCTTTGATTAGCTTGTGTTGAGGTGTGTGTGTGTCATTCAAGTGTGGAGGTAGGAATTGTGAAAAAACATTAGTAGTGAATAAAAAGTTTATTTTGGGTATTCATTGAAAAATTTGAATGCACATTCATGTGTCAATTTGCTTTAACCATATGCATTTGTCATAGAAAAAAAATAGAAAAAAATAAAATAACATGAAAAAATAATAACAAAAAGGGGACAAAAGTTTCTCCAAAGAAAAGAAAACATGAATAAGGAATGCATATGTAGATTAGATGAGAACCAATGCATGAATGTGTGTAAAAAGAAAGTGATGGGTAGTTAGAATGCATTTTTAGTGAGTAGGTTGATATAGGTTGGGTGGGATACTTAGCTAATTAAAGATTCAATCTATTAGTCCACTTGACCATATTTATCCTACCTTAACCATAACCACATTACAACCCTCTAAAGACCTCATGATATCTGCATACATGCATCAAGTACTTGTTGATTGTTAGATGAATAGCAAATCATAGAAAGCATAATTAGAGGAGAATTGAATGATTAAACCCTAAACACTGAGGGATTAGAGCGTATACACATCCGGTGAGGGGTTCGATTGCTCAATTATATGTCTTCTTCACCTCTTATTGTGTGATTTGTTGCAAGTTGCTTCATCACTTTCGAAAAATCCAAATTGATTCTTTGGATTGTAATTGCATTGTAATATTCTCTCGTTTTAGCTCTAATTGTCTGTTTTGCTTAATTGAAAATTGTTTGCTTATTTTGCCAAATCAATAAAAAATCATAGTATAGATAGAAGTAGATAGCATTTAGCATAGTTGCATGCATATAGGTAGGTTCATTCAATAAGTTGCTTGTCCATGTATCCTTCTCCTTTGATTGTGATTAGCATAAGGACATGCTTTTGTTTAAGTGTGGGAGAATTGATGAGTCCATATTTGATGGTAAATTCTAGCTTGAATTGAGTGGATTTCATCATATAAACTTGCATTTATCCACTTAAATAGCATACTTTTGTGACTTCTCTCTAAATTATACCTAAATGTGAAAACATGCTTTTTTGTGCCTTAATTGATCAATTTAATTCCACTTTTATTCCATTCGATGCCTTGATATATTTTGTTGAGTGATTTCAGGTCAAATAGGCAGGAATGACTTAGTAGAAGTGGAAGAAAAGCATGCAAAATGAGAGAACACAAGAAGAAATAAAGGAGAAGAGCACACTAATGTGTGCATATGCACAACTTCCTGTGCGTACGCACAAGTCCTGACGCGTGACTCACTTAAAAAATCACATGGCTCACAAATTTGGGGGCCTTTGGCCCAATTTTGGAAGATCTAAAGTTGAAATTGAAGGGGTATCAAGGGGGCAACATACCATACCGTACATACACCATATTAGATAGTTTTATGAAGTTTTAGTTTAGTTTTTTTTTTTTAGATTTTCTCTCAACTCCCTTAGGGTTTAATTAGGGTTTATATTAGAAGTTTATATTTTTTCATTTTGATCTTGGATTCTAACTTGCCTCCATTGTAAATAATACTCAATTTTCTCTTTGATTATATTACTTTTGTTACACTTTCTTATAGTTAAAGTTACACTTTTAATATATATATACCTTTTAAATCTTTGAGTTCTTGTTAATGAAATTGATGTTTATTGGTTATTACATGTTTGTTTGAGTTACCATTGTTGATTTTATTCATTAATTGGTTATAGTTTCAAGTATTTTTACAATTTCACTATATTTTGTTATTATGCCCATCAAGTGTTTGAGAAAATGTCAATTTTGAATATAGAGTAGATTTTCACTCCTTGGCTTGAAAAATGAATACATAGGATACTAGAGTCATAATGTCTGACATTTAGTGGTGATTTTGGGCTGTTAGTTGCTCTTGTTTCTACTAACGCTAGCTTTTTACGAAGTTAATTAGTTAGTTAGCTAGGATTTGTAGATTAAGGACAATTATGCTCACTTGACTTACTCTCGATATTAAGGGTTGATTAAGTGAGATTAACTCATTGTAATTGCCATAGTTGTGGTTATGACAAGGAAATGATTCCTTAATCCCCCAACCCCAAGTCAAGGTCCCGTTTATGCATTGAACCATATTTTCACTAGTTTTGATCTTGTTTTCTCCTATTTAGTATTAAATTGTTCTTTGATTCATTATTAGTTCATTATTTACGCTATTATTGCTTAGTTACTAACTTACTATTATTCTCTTGCTTGCTTGTTATTATTGGTTCCTATTAATTCATTGTTTGAGCTATTGACCCTTAATTCCTTTAACTTCCGTTCTATGCTTGGAAACCCCCACTTTCGCAACCAAATTGTGTGCTCGTAATTGCTAGTTCTGTGGGAAGACGACTCAAGAAGTAACACTCCCGACTATTTGAATTGAATTGTGACACTCTTTACTTTAAACTTTGACCGGAAGTCGCTTTGTCGGTTGGGGCTATACTTGCAACGCAATTTTTATTCCTAAGAAATTCCTAACCGACGATATGGCTCCTATCATGACTCTTTGTGACACCTTAGTTCTCTACGTCATCATCAATAAAACTGAAATTTCTTTTGCATATTTGATGATGCACCATATGTATGATTGTATCAAAAGTGACAAAAACGTTTCTCTACCATATGGCATGTTTTTAATTTGCATCTTTGAGTACTTTGGTGTTGATCTAAACAATGAGACCCAAGAGAACAGAATTTTATCTCTTAAGGACGGTGGTACAGTCAAGCAATGAAAAGAAAAAGGTACTAAGGCTACCAAGAATACGGTTATGGAGGAAGAAGACAAAAGTATCCCTCCTTCATCAGCTACCATGACATCATCCTCCCACAAGTACTTGGTGAACGACATCGTGAATAATGTCTTACAGGAATTTGTGAACCTTACCAAATACATGATCAACTCAAGCCAACAAGCTAGGAAACATGCTATACAAAATGAGAATTCTTTTAGAAAGTCTCAAAGCCGAATTGAAGTGCTTTTAAAATACATAGATTTTTTGGAAGATGAACAAGTAATGTCTGAGCAAGAAGAAAATTTTCTGAGAACTAAGGATGAGGGATCTGATGTCTAGCTCCTTGTTGATGCTGCTGCTTTCTAAGAAACAATTTTTCTGATTCTGGTCTTTGAACAATTTTAATTTTTGGATAACTGTAATAGTTGTAGACACTTAACTCTGAACTATCTGAATTGCTACATTGCTTTCGTGGCCTAACAAAACTTTTGTGCAGGTGACACTACTTTTTCTAAATAACAAAATGGGGAGTAAGTTATAAAAATGAATTGATAAATTATGAATTGTTAGGTTGTTTAATTCATTTGTTGGTTCTACTATATGTTTTTATTGCCTTTTTTGCTGATGATACCATTTGACGGATGCAAATCATTAATTATTTGGTTTGATCTGTTTGACTGAAGTTGATATTTTGTGCTCCAAAAATAGTGTTTATAGCTCTGATTTTAAACTTTTGATCAAATTGTTGAAGATATGGAACTATGATTAGAGTTCAAATCAAGGATAAAAAAGTGGGTTACCAAAATCAAGCAAAAAGAAGAAAGTCAAAGAAGCTAGGGCTTCTAGCAAAGATCACATCCGAAGGCTACATCAGGAAAATCTTTCCTTCTTTGTGCTTCATTGAAAATTGTTGAAGAAACCTCCTCTTTGCATGCACCAAACTGGAAAGATAAAGAAGTTAAATATTATAGAGCTTTGCTACATATCAACGGTTGAGAAAGAAACTTGGAGCCAAAGCACAAATGAATAGCTCAGATCCTTGAAGAAATTTGAAAAAGGATGAAAGGGAAGATGATAGGTATGGATTCATGTATGGTTCAATCACTGCTGCTACTCTATCTCTCTTCGACACCGCTGCTGCTGCTAATATTGGGAGAGAACGAAATCAAAGTTGCTGAAGCCAAGTTTCAAGTTCTGAAAACTTTACTCCTCTATTAAATGGGTAAATGGCCAAAGGTTGATTCAAGGAGTGAGAGCACAAAGTTTGGGTTTCCATAGCTTACAAAGCTATACCTTCTTCTCCTTCATGTTTCTTTATTGAATATTCAGTTTTTCTATTTTATCTTTCTTTGTTTCAATAGAAAAAGACATTAATATGAGAAATTAAGAAAAAGCCATTGAGAGAAAAGGCAAAGAGAGTTAGACTTGGAGAAAAGCCAAATATTTATTTCAGAAATCCTTTGTACTTTTTTCTGTTTTTGTCTTCATGATCCTGAGAGGATTCCCTTACTAAGTTGGGTGAGCACTTAGCGGTTGAAAATCTAAGGAGTGAACCTAGTCAAATCTAGCTTGGGTAGAAGCTGAGTTTGTCCCAGATAGGATTGAGTTGAATCATAAGAAAATTGGTGTTTGTAATCATTGAAAGATAGTGAAAATTCCTCCATTGTTGTGGGAGAGACTGGATGTAGGTCATATTGCACATGGTGGCTGAACCAGGATATATGGCTGTCACTCTTCCTTCTCTGTTTTGATTCTAGTATTATTCTCTAAGAGACAAAATAAAATTGTCTCATACTTATACTATCCAACAAGACGTCACTGCAACTCTGCTCCCATACACTTTTATTTTGGCTTCTCAATTGACAAGAAACAAAATAAAAATGTCTCCTGAGTTCTTAACAAAAGTATTATTATACTTTGAAGAAGACTCATGCACCATAAGTGAAAAGAAAACTCAAAGGCTTTTAGTAATAGTAAAGATGAAAAACATAAGTTTTTTATTCAAATGGAATTATATCATGAAAACTGCCTTAAAGGCATAAAAAGATAATTCATGGATGCGGCATGGAAGATTTGGCTATTTCTACTTTCACGGGTTAAAACTGTTATACTAAAAGCAATTAATGAGAGATCTACTAAGCATCACAAAGATTAAGCATCTTGTGAACAATGCTTACTTTGAGCCACCTTAATACCAAGGAAGTATTTGAATTTTCCAAAATCCTTAGTCTGAAAGTGATGAAATAGATGTTTCTTCAACTGAGTTATGCTTTCATGATTATTACCAGTTATGACTATATCATCTACATAAACAACCAAATATATGCATTGCCCATATAAGTTGTGTTGATAAAACATGGAGTGATCATATTCTCTCCTTTCATACCCAATCCTCGAACAACAAAGCTGACTTTGTTTAACCACTCAAGGGATTATTTTAGCTCAGAAAGAGAGCATTTCAACTTGCAAACCAATCCTGACTCCTTATGAGCAACAAACCCAGGTGATTGCTCCATGTATACTTTCTCATCACGGTTTCCATGAAGAAAGGCATTCTTGATATCCAATTGATACAGCAGCCAATGATTTTGATAGTAGATGACTAAGAACCCTAGGCTCTTATGTACAAGAAGCAATCAGTATGTCTGTATGTGAATGCTCGAGTCTTAGTTTTTGTTTTTTATATACATTATTGAAGTAAAAATTTAACCAAAAATCAATCATTAAATCAGTCACTATATATCTCTCCGTATCTATCTGTGTATATATAATCATTCTTCATCATTACAATGTCTAATAAGGAAGAAACTAATTATTCCTAATTGATGCGTGAAGGAACTATAATATGTAACATCAACAACTAGAATACCACAGATGTCATTGTCATAAGAAAAAAGACAGAATCAGAAAAATGAAATTTCTAACCTTCGGCCTACTGGAGGTAGATTCATCAAGAGATTCGTTGGTTGTTCAGTTGCCAATGCTAGCGCTCCTAGAGTATCCATGATAAGATTTACCGATAGAAGCTTTAGAGAGAAGCAACAAGATGTATAAAGATATTGGCATAATAAATTGATAGTCCAACCCAAAAAAAGAAAAAGTCATAGTAAGACTGCAGCAAACCTGCACAGCATTTAGTGGGATATCACTAGAAGAGAGTGTAGCAACAACATTTATAAGAAGAGCTGCCACACTTATTGTAAGATTAAATTGGATAAATTTCCGTAGGTTAGCATATATACATCGACCCCATTTCACAACCTACATAATAAAAACAATTCAAAATTTGTTTATCAGTTATGCTCTAAAGATCAATTCTTTGTTAGCTTACGTAAATAATTGAAAACTATACAATGCTCCTTCCTTATACTAGTGTTTAATATAAACCTCCAACTAATCGGTTTGGACTAAATCCCTATAGTGGTTCCTCAAATTTACGACTTTCACTAATTTGGTTCCTGAGATCTCAATTGCACTATTGTGATACCAGAGATTGAGCTCCTGAGAATCATAATGGTTCCTCGACTCTTTTCCGGCACTGACAGTGCCAGCTCATCACTGAGTCAATGCTGGAAAGGAGTCGAGGGACCACTACAGTGCCCAAAGCTCAATCTTGAGAACCATAACAGTGCAAATGAGATCTCAAGGATCAAATTGGCGAAAGCTATGAATCTGAGAGACCATTATAGGGATTTAATCAATCGTTTTCTATTGAAAAATATTACCTACATTCACATCTACTAATTCCACAAATAGCCTTTCAAGAAGTAAATGATAAATATGTGTAATTCATTGAAAACAAAATTCTGTGAAATAAAAAGTTAGATAATAAGCAAGCATGCCTCACCTTCAAAATTGAAGTGAAGTTGTCATCCATAAGTATGATATCAGAGCTTTCTTTTGCAATTTGTGAGCCTTGTATACCCATTGCAAGACCTACATCGGCCTATGTTCCACATGGTATATAAATAAAACAAATACAAGATAAAGACTAGTTTGATATCTTCAAATTAAATATCTATAAATTATCATGCTAGTAGCTTACACACAAAGAGATCACCCAACAGAATTTTCTCTCTCTGATTAACATAGAGGTACAAGAAGAAGAGATTTCATTCACTAGAAGACTAAAACATAATCACAAGCTCTATTATTCTAACATAAACTCAAAGCACAAAATACAAAATAAAGTGGTAGTGAAGCATCTCTAAATTTAAGCAGCCCTATAAAGCGTGACCTGCTGATGTGTTAGGGGTCACTTAGACCAATAACAGCTCTTTTGGCTTCATTATAAAGATTTCGTGTATTAACTGAAGTGTCTATTATTAACTTATAGGAGCGAAGAATCATCACTTGCGGAGAAGGAGAAGAAAAAGAAAAAAACAAAAACAACACCAAAAAAGTAAGCACTTCTTTGGATAATATTCTGTGATAAAATTAATTTTTTATTTCTGATTGGTACTCTTTTTTTTCACCCAGAACACAACAAAAAAAGAAAAAAGTTGTTGTGGAGGATTCACCTCCTGAAGAAGATCAATACTTTGACGGGTACAGTACCTCGTAAGCTATATTACGGTCTATCATCGTAATTATTTTTGTTAACATCTTATTTTATGAATGTAGTGAGAGATATGAAATATCAAGTGACGAACTCGATGAATGGCTAAGGGAAAACGTTGATAAATCTGCTGCAGAGGGGTATGTCTTGCTGGGCTGTATATTTGAGATTTTGGTGTGTTTTGTTTGCTAATAATTGTATCTTGTTTAGCAGGGAGAACCAAGCTGACCTGCGATCGACAGAAGGTCGCTATGTGTCCTCTGAAACATAAGAAGCTTTATTATTTAATAAAATCTTGTTATCATGATTTGGATGTATTTTGTGGAACCATTTGGGTGTATTTTGTGGATCAAGTTGGGTGTATGTTGTTTACTAAGTTCATCGTAATTATTTTTGTTAACATCTTATTTTATGAATGTAGTGAGAGATATGAAATATCAAGTGACGAACTCGATGAATGGCTAAGGGAAAACGTTGATAAATCTGCTGCAGAGGGGTATGTCTTGCTGGGTTGTGTATTTGAGATTTTGGTGTGTTTTGTTTGGTAATAATTGTATCTTGTTTCGCAGGGAGAACCAAGCTGACCTGCGATCGACAGAAGGTCGCAATGTGTCCTCTGAAACGTAAGAAGCTTTATTATTTAATAAAATCTTGTTATCATGATTTGGATGTATTTTGTGGAACCATTTGGGTGTATTTTGTGAATCAAGTTGGGTGTATGTTGTTTACTAAGTTGGGATATTTCGTTTGTTTTGTTGGGTGTATATTGTCCATTCGGTTGGTTGTATCTTGTGCATTCATTTGGGTGTATTTTATACCTGTATCTTATTTTGTCTGAATAATATGAAATCTGTTTAGACTACCGGCTGTGAACTTGGGAAGTGATGATCCTTCCTCTCAAGGACGCACAGAACAGAGTAGTGTAAACTAGCCGTCACAGAGCATGTAATTTCTCTTTCAAATAACTGTTACTTTTGTTCTTCTATTACCTTATACTTCTAATTCTATATATATTTTTTTAGATAAAAAAGCCCTTTATTATTTTATTCAACAAAAAAAAGGCAGCAAAAAAAAGCAAAAACTGCAAGTATGTAAGTTCTCAAAAAACAAAGCCTGTCTTCTTTTTTAATTGTTCGGGTGTATTTTTTGACCTTCTTTGGGTGTATTTTAGGTTGAGTCCGACTGATTCGAATATGATGGTTGTGAGGGAACAAACACCGTCGGAAGCGCTTGCAGTGTGAGTTTTCCAAGAATATTTCAACCTTATAACCTTATTATTTTCAAATACGTTGTTAACCTTTCATTTTTCTTGTTTAGAGTCCCGATCCAGGTTTTTGTGCCGGCATCCCAAACAACCACTGAGACAGATTTTGAACCAACCCCTATGCTACGGATTGAAGGGACTACAGAAACGTAAGAAATAGTATTGGATGTATATTTGTTTAGAGTTTGGGTGTATATTTGCTAACAGTTTGGGTGTATATTGTTCCTGATCAATTTTTTTTACGCCATGATTAATTTTGTGTAACTGTGCAGCACTCCTGAACCCCCCAAACAACTTCAAGAAACAACACCCAAGCTTCCCCCAGCTCCAACAAAAATGTAAGTTCATTAGACTAAAATCAATCTTTGCTTATCATCCGTATATTCTTATTCTTACTCTTATTCTTATACATCATGACGCAGTCATCCAGCTGCAGAAGACATTGCTGCCCTGTTGATGATGGCACGGCCAGCAACCTATGTTCCTAAAACAGATCCAGGGATGCCATCATTCAGCCTTGGATTGACTGATTCAAGTCAGGAGGGGGCGTCAACGCATGAGACAGAAAGGAAAAAATCTCCAGAAACTGCAAATTTGCTAGAACAATTAGACAATTTGGTCCAAAAATTAGCAAGCAGTGCGGCGAAGGGAAAAAACGAAAGTCCACAAATTCAGAGGGAGACTGGGGGAGAAAGTTCTGCAAAGTTTGAAACTCTTGGGGGAATAAATCAAATTCCAGATGATATAAAACAAAAGTGCTACATCTGGGGGACGAGACTGAAGGAAGACGCAGATGGCAATACTAACGAGTATGAGGAGATGTGCACTCTGATTGGCCAAGGAGAATACATTTTGATGAGAATGCACCTTGCATCCCTCCAGGCAAAAAATGATATAGAATCTCAGGTAATATTAAAATAACATTAATGTTTTTACACCAAAGTCAACTGCAATATTTATTAATATAAAATTGATTTCGGCATATATTTCTAGATTGTATCTGTCATCTACCTCATCCTCAACCAGAAAAATGAAAAGAGGTTTCAGGAACAAATATACTATCTCCCCCCCGATATTGTGGTAAGGGTTACTTCTACGAACTTTGGGTGTATTTTCTGTATTGATTTGGGTGTATTTTTTAGGTTCGATTGGATGTAAGTTGTGTATTTTCAGTATTTCATTTGTTGTTTCGCAATTCTCGCAGAGCATGGCACTTTTGGATCACCCAAAACGCCATTCTTGCAGAGCATGGCACTTTCGGATCACCCAAGGGGGGAATTCATATCCCCGAAAACGAAAAAGGAATTCAGGGTGGAAGCCTACCCGAGTTTCATTCACTTCATAGATAGAAAAAAATTAAGTTCGCATCCATATGTAAGTTTTCGTTTGCTAAATTTGTTAGTACGCTTATTTACTTATATGCCAAATAAAATAACACACTGTTGAAATATGGCAATCCTTCAGATTTTTGCTCCTTTTTTTTCACTGAATTTGTAATTGTATTTTTGTGAGTCGCTAAACTTACAAAAAAAACTATATGTACTCATCAAAGTAATCCCTCTAAACTCACATAGAATGTACACTCTCCTTTTTTATGAATTAATTTCTTTTATTTACACATATTTAAGAGGCTAAAGTTAAGAGTAACTAGCTATTTAACCCTTGTCTGTCTTTCATATTGATGTTTGTAAATTTGTCATTGAAAAGGTAGCGTTGAATTGAATGAGATGTTTGCCGAGTGTTATATATGTTGAATTGAATACCTCAACCTTTTATATTATAACCAATTGACTATCTAATTTGTTTCTTCATCTATTTATAATCTACAAAAGTAATTTTTTATACAATACTTTTTTAATGATACCATATCAACACTTCTAAATGCATAGTAATGTATAAGAATCAGCCAATCATCTTTAGAAAAAAAAATTTAAATTCTTATCTATTATTATTCAACTAAAACATAAATAACTAATTAAATACAATAAATATATACAAATAAAGTGTCATAATAATTATAATTATAAGAAGTTTCAATTACAAATATTCAAATCTCACATTATTTGACTTATTTATATATATTATATAAGATTTACTACTATACTATTTGATCTATTTATAAATAATGTTGCATACAACTCTTATTACTATACAAATTGTTAAAAACGACTCCAAATAAGTTTAAATTTGACACAACATCTTACTAGGTATATTTAAATATATTATTTTATATTATATTTTGGTGTTTTCATTCGAATAATTTTTTTTAACTTTTCTAATAATTATTTGCAAATAATGAAAACAACAAATTTTGAATTAATTAGGTTTATTCATATTTAATAAGTCTGGGATATAGTTAATTGTTCACGATCTCTATTGTCTACCTAGCAAAATTGTGATAGTTTATATTATCAATGCAAGAAAATTATAATATTTTTATCAAGATGAATGAAGAATTACAGCAATATCACTAAATGTAAATTACTGAACAAATGAAAAAGTACTTCGCCACATAAACGTGGGGGCATATGCAGAGACGCAAATATTGTTGGTTGAAACAAAGAAAGATAAATATCATATAGTATATCGTCATATATAAAAAAAAAGGAGAGTATCGGACTCTATTAACGGTTGATTTAAAAATCTTGATAATAAACAAAACATGTGACTGCACTACAGTATAGAACCTGGTGCGTTGATGTTCTTCGACGTTGAAATCTTGAAAATAAGTTTACAATCAAATAGCAACATATAACTAGTTTGGAGTACGAAGGACTTTCTCTTGTTGTACTCTGACCACTTTGCATTTGAGTTCTTCCATGAAGAATTCTTCTAAATTTATTATTGATTGGAGTGTGTGGCACTGGTATCAACTTCCCAAAACAACCAAGAGGCCAACTGAAAACGTGGAGAAAAATCTATTATATATTCCTATGATTTGAACTATATATGTATATGAGAAATTTTTGGAGAATAGCCATCTTTAGTATTTTTTGTTATTATTTGGACAGCACAAATATTAAATTGTCTTTAATAAATATAAATTTTATTAATTCATGTGTGTAAATTCTGAAAAAATGTAAGTACAAATTGTATTGATTTATGCGTATAAAATTTTGATAAATATAACTACAAACTATATATTTATTGTGTGCAAAATGTCTATAAATATAAGTGCAAATTATTGCTGGCTAAATACTGACAAAAAATAATAATATTTACCCGTGATGTAATATCGTTATATATATATACCTAATGTAATAATACTTACATTAGTGAATAGTATTCTATAGATTATTAGTATCATTAATCTTACCACTTAATTGAATTGGAAATTTCATTCATATTCCAGCTACCATTTAATGTTGACGGCATCTATTAGATTAATATTTTTGAAAATACAAATAAAAATATAAAGATACCTTTAGTTTGTGTTTTCGTTTTTTATTTTTATTTTCAGTGGTTTTTTTCCCAAAGTTTTGTGAAAAAAAAGAGAGATAAAAAATAGAAAATATAATTTTATTGTTTTTTATTTTTTTAACAAAATTTTAAAAATAGAAAATACTAAAAATGAAGAAGAAAAAAAACGAATGTTATTGAAATTCGATAAGCATTCAAAGATTATCTTAGCGTTCAAATGCCAATGATTTTCTTACCTAATAAAGCCGACAATGACACAGATGAACCACTGCTTCCAATTAAGCCTGACTGTGGAAGTGAATTTTCCGAGGAATTCAACGATGATAAACTGGAAGAACAAAAAAAAATAGCGATTTTATTGTTTTCTTAAAATGTTCTCAAAAAAGAAGCCAAAATATAGAGAAAAGTTCAAAGAGCGCTAACCTGAAGCACAACTGTCAAGCCTATTATTCCCATAAAGAGGTAGTTTCTCGTGACTCCTTTAAATATGTTGAATTCATCTAGCTTCCTTGCATTAAATTCATTGAAGATCTGCGCTTTTGAAAATAGAATTCTTAAGAATTAAAGACGGAGTAGCAAGAAATCTGGTAGAATGTGATCATGATGATTAAGTGCTAACTCCTTGCTAGAAGCTAAGGAGCAGAATTATTCATGATATTTATGTGCCTGCTTAGTTGCATTATGTCAATTCTTCTGTATTTATCGTTCAATTTCACTAATTTTATGCTTTGTTCCTCTAATTGCATAATTGATTAAATATTAGATTTCTATTTTGTTATATGAGTTAAATTTAGATGAGGATCACTTAAACTATAATGCACATATGCAAAGCAGGATACCAGGATCTATCATAAGGAGCCAAAATTGATAAATCCAGGCCTCTTCTCACTAATCGAACCATAATTCAAGCAACGAGAGTCCGATTGATCAGCACCATGTCAAAGATAGCCGGATCACTGCCTACGCCTGTAACCCCTGTTGACATCTCAACAGCGCAACTCTGGGGAAAAATCAACCAGACAATGCAAGTACTACCAGGCTAATGGTCATGTGTTAGGGACGTGGATAATATGGGGTGTCTAAAATCGCACAGAGAGTATTATAGGATGTTTAATGTTGTATTTAAAGAGTGTGGTTCTTTCTCATTAGCTTTTAAGGTGTTGTTTCCACTTTCTATAGAAATTGAGCATACTATGTAGGGCTGGCCCATTTAAGCCCGACACGCGTAAGCCTACGGGTTATACGGGTTAGCCCGTTTAAGCATGCTTTGTTCATAGGCCATAATTTTTCAGCCTGGACAGTTTATGGCCAGCTCGACAGGCTAAATAGGGCCGCCTATTTACTTTTATTTTTATTTTTTGAAAAATACTTTTAGCAAAAGAGGCCACTTTTTTGTCAAAAACCTTAAATGAACAATTTTTTAGTTGGTGAGTCAGATTTTCGGGTCAGATCATGGGGAATATTAACAAAAAAAGTGCTTTTTTTTTAGAAATGCAAAAAAATTAAATGGCAGTCCGTTTAGCCTGTGAGCTGGCCTATTTAACCCGACATATAGATAGACCTAATTCTAGAGACAAAAATTCATCCGTTTAAACGGGTAAACGGACTGACCCAATGAGTTTGACCCATTTTGACAGCCCTATACTCTGGCCAATAGGCCTTTCAGATTGATGAGTACTCAATAGCAATGGGAACTAGTTTCAAATTTCTTTGTCATTATATAAACTTTAGTATGAGTATGACATGCCAGCCATTTGAATTATGATTAGTTGCTATACAAGAATAAAGAGAATTGATTAGAGATCAAAGTACATGAAGCAAAAGCAAAAATAAGGCCTAGAATATTAGAATATTAGATATATAAATTAACATCCTTTACAATATCTTCTTCATATTAGATTTAACAAAATGAACACTTAGAACCTTTTGATGCATAAATCTAATGAATTATGATAATGAAATCTTTTAAGGCAGTACTTAGTATAAGATTCGAGAAATTGATGTGAAAAATTATGATATATATGCAAGGTTTGGTTATATAAATCTTATTTTCTACGTTATTATAAATGTGATTACTTAGATAGGTGTTATTCTCTATGTTGTTAGAGAATATATTAGTGTTGACATATAAAAGTTATAGCAATTTTAGGTGTCATTAGCTCATTATAGGAGGACTTTGATATCTTTTGTAATATATCATAAATAGATAGATTACTGAAGACGAGTACTTTACCTGACATAGTACAAATGCATCGAAGATCAATGTTTTCTTCAGTTTAATCCCATGATCAGTTGCATCATGTGTGAAACCCGGAATGCTACCTTGAAAGTTTAGAGCGAGCAAGACAGACACCTGATATACTACCTGAAGAGCCATACTCATAATTATCAATTAAATAAGAAAATATAAAATAGTATAGAAGAATTGCAAGTAACATGTAACAGATAAACAAGAGATTATGGTTTCAAATTTCCTTAAGTTGATTGGCTATAGGTAAATAAATGGCTAAATAATCCTACTAGCATAAAATGTCATGACAGCTATCAAAATGCAAAATAAAATTTACCTGTATCAATATGTTCCTCCACATTGTATTTGAGATTAGCGGTTCTCTGAAAAGGATACAAGTTATTATCAGTTCCATGTTGACCATCCAAGCACACAGATATTATATGTTATACTTCTTTTCTTATAGCCCCAAACGAAATCAGCCCATTCTCCATAATGAAAAAGGTAAATGCAAACACAGATGATGATTTAGCTGCCTTAAAGTTTACAAGATAGACAAGTACAAATGTAAGGAGTTCAGAATCATTAGATCTATAACCTCAATTGTGTATAAGAACAACTAAATCATCAAATGTTGCTTACATCTTCATTTTTGTACATTACTATCTTATGCACTTTAGAGAAGTAAAAATGAGCAATTATATACATCAAATAAAGCCATTAGTTCCATGTCTTAAAACTGCTTTCTTAGGAGGGAGTTGCAAATAGATTATTATTTTTAGAGTAATACCCCTTATCAATATAATATTCTCCTTGATCAGGCAATAATTTTCTACTAGGATCCATTGAGCTGTTAATAGGTTTGCGATTCATCGTACCCACTTTTAGGTTGAGCCACCTTAATACCAAAGAAGTATTTGAATTTTCCAAAATCCTTAGTCTGAAAGTGATGAAATAGATGTTTCTTCAACTGAGTTATGCTTTCATGATTATTACCAGTTATGACTATATCATCTACATAAACAACCAAATATATGCATTGCCCATATAAGTTGTGTTGATAAAACATGGAGTGATCATATTCACTCCTTTCATACCCAATCCTCGAACAACACAGCTGACTTTGTTTAACCGCTCATGGGATTATTTTAGCTCAGAAAGAGAGCGTTTCAACTTGCAAACCAATCCTGACTCCTTATGAGCAACAAACCCAGGTGAATAGGTGATTGCTCCATGTATACTTTCTCATCAAGGTCTCCATGAAGAAAGGCATTCTTGATATCCAATTGATACAGCTGCCAATGATTTTGATAGTAGATGACTAAGAACCCTAGGTTCTTATGTACAAGAAGTGATCAGTATGTCTGTATGTGAATGCTTGAGTCTTAGTTTGCGTTTTTTATATACATTATTGAAGTAAAAATTTAACCAAAAATCAATCATTAAATCAGTCACTATATATCTCTCTGTATCTATCTGTGTATATATAATCATTCTTCGTCATTACAATGTCTAATAAGGAAGAAACTAATTATTCCTAATTGATTCTAATGGACCTTAACTGATCCTAATTGATGCATGAAGGAACTATAATATATAATATCAACAACTAGAATACCACAGATGTCATTGTCATAAGAAAAAAGACAGAATCAGAAAAAATGAAATTTCTAACCTTCGGCCTACTGGAGGTAGATTCATCAGGAGATTTGTTGGTTGTTCAGTTGCCAATGCTAGTGCTCCTAGAGTATCCATGATAAGATTTACCCACAGAAGCTTTAGAGAGAAGCAACAAGATGTATAAAGATATTGGCATAATAAATTGATAGTCCAACCCAAAAAAAGAAAAAGTCATAGTAAGACTGCAGCAAACCTGCACAGCATTTAGTGGGATATCACCAGAAGAGAGTGTAGCAACAACATTTATAAGAAGAGCTGTCACACTTATTGTAAGATTAAATTGGATAAATTTCCGTAGGTTAGCATATATACATCGACCCCATTTCACAACCTACATAATAAAAACAATTCAAAATTTTTTATCAGTTTTGCAAAATTTGTTTATCAGTTATGCTCTAAAGATCAATTCTTTGTTAGCTTACGTAAATAATTGAAAACTCTACAATGCTCCTTCCTTATACTAGTGTTTAATATAAACCTCCAACTAATCGGTTTGGACTAAATTCCTGTAGTGGTTCTTCAAATTTACGACTTTCACTAATTTGGTTCCTGAGATCTCAATTGCACTATTGTGATACCTGAGATTGAGCTCCTGAGCACCATAATGGTTCCTCGACTCTTTTCCGGCACTGACAGTGCCAGCTCATCACTGAGTCAATGTTGGAAAGGAGTCGAGGGACCACTACAGTGCCCAAAGCTCAATCTCAAGAACCATAATAGTACAAATGGGATCTCAAAGACCAAATTGGCGAAAGCTATGAATCTGAGGGACCATTATAGGGATTTAATCAATTGTTTATTGAAAAATATTACCTACATTCACATCTACTAATTCCACAAATAGCCTTTCAAGAAGTAAATGATAAATATGTGTAATTCATTGAAAACAAAATTCTGTGAAATAAAAAGTTAGATAAATAAGCAAGCATGCCTAACCTTCAAAATTGAAGGGAAGTTGTCATCCATAAGTATGATATCAGAGCTTTCTATTGCAATTTGTGAGCCCTGTATACCCATGGCAAGACCTACATCGGCCTATGTTCCACATGGTATATAAATAAAACAAATACAAGATAAAGACTAGTTTGATATCTTCAAATTAAATATCTATAAGTTATCATGCTAGTAGCTTACACACAAAGAGATCACCCAACAGAATTTTCTCTCTTTGATTAACATAGAGGTACAGGAAGAAGAGATTTCATTCACTAGAAGACTAAAACATAATCACAAGCTCTATTATTCTAACATAAACTCAAAGCACAAAATACAAAATAAAGTGGTAGTGAAGCATCTCTAAATTTAAGCAGCCCTATAAAGCGTGACCTGCTGATGTGTTAGGGGTCACTTAGACCAATAACAGGGGCCGCTTAGACTAATTACTTGGATGGTTAGGAACTGATTAAGGATTTTCGAATTGTGGAGGGACACTTTGTCCTTCGAGCAAATGGTAAGTGGCCGGAAGGGGTATTTACTCTTTATCTTAGCATTACTATTATTCTGAATCTAGCTTCTTATCTTTATCATGTTAAGCAGACTATGACTCATGAAAGAGAAAGGACAAGTCTGATTTAACTACAAATACAAGTGCAAACACAAAGAAACATGCTATACCATTCACACCTCATATAGTGCCGGAGCATCATTTGTTCCATCCCCAATTACAGCGATAATATGTCCCCTCTTTCTGAGCGCTTCCGCAAGTAATAACTTGTCATTAGGACTTGACCGTCCCATAACCTAGTGCAGCATATCATATTACCACGAAAAGTCATTACCCAAGAGAAATACATCGCTATGAAAAGAAAAAGAACAAGGTTTGTCATAGCTAAATCATTACAACTATTTTTTCAGCTATCTCTTCTCTTTGTTCATCTGTTAAGGCACGGAATTCTCTTCCCTCAATGACACATGGTTCTATAGCATTATCAAAGGAAGATAGTATTCCACATTCCAAAGCAATTGCTTTGGCAGTATTGATGTTGTCACCAGTGAACATTATCACCTACAATTAATTTTAAAATAAGTGAATAAATAAAAGATAAACCAAAAAAGAATATGAAGGGGAGAGAAAACAAAAAGGATTACATTGGAAACAAAAAAGAAGTCCATAGGACAAGCTCAACTTCTTGTCACCATGTGCGGATTTTTTGCCTTATAACATCATTTTAACTAGAAAATGATAACTAAACATTTAATAACTGAATGGAAAGGTTAAATAAAATTTAGTATCTTAACATACACCAAACATGTTCCAAATTGAAAGGTATGCAATACCTTAACCCCAGCTTTTTGGCAAAGCTGCACTGTAGTTTTTATTCCAGGTCGACAAGGATCCTGCATTTCAAACACAAATATGATTAAGGATTGAAACAAATGCTATCAAACTACAATAATTGATTGGTTAAATTCTGTTAAGTCTGTACACATAACGTTTGTACGAGCTATTTGTCAAATAGGCTAAATAGATGACCAACAAAATTTATCATTTTTCGTCAATATTTGACAAACTCTAAACATTAAAGAGTAAATTAGTAAATTCTAAACTCTATACTCTATTAATATAAAAATAAAGTATTAGCCCAAAGTATTGACTAATATTAATAAAAAATGTTGGCCCCCTAACATTTTTTATAGATGAAATAACTATTCCCGATAGCTTCCTAAGTACTAACTATATGATGCATTACATGTATAGTTTCTTAAGTTTTATGTGTATTTCCTATTACTTATACATTTTATTTAGGAGTCCAACATCCAACATAATTTATGTTTTTTAAACCTAAAACTATATAACCTAGAACTCCCACATCAGAAAGTCTAAGAAGGGCTTATAATTTGAAGGTTTTATATAAGCTAGGGTTGTATACTTTAGAATTTAATTTCAGAACATTAAACTCGCTTATCTTTTGAGACCATGTCTCTTAATACATCTTCAAGGATTCAACTTTTTTTTATCGGACATTCATTAAAGGCTTTATTTCTATCGTGTCTCCTCTTTCTCCTTTCTCCTGTTGCTAAAGCTTTTGAAAAGATTAAAAATCGAATATCCGAAGCACCGGTTTTGAAACTTTCTTTTCCTCTAAAATTTTTGAAGTCTCTTGTGATTCCTCAGGAGTAGGTAGTGGCAAAATGACAATGTTCTGAGCTAAGATAGTCATCAAGTTGCTTTTTTAGTGAAAATCTCAGTGAAATTAACAAAAGTATTCTACTTATATTCTACTTTATGATGAGGAGTTTTATGCACTTGTTAGGATTTTGGCAATATTATTTGCTTCAGCATGAGTTTATTTTGATCATTAAAAGAAGTCAAATAATCCTAGATATATATGCTAAATTGCTTGAATTTCTTCAACAATTTAAATTTGTTGTTAAACATAATTCTGGAGTAAAAAATAAGGTTGCCAATGCTCTTATGTACAAGGGCTTTTTGTAGTAATTTCGAGCAATTTCAGAAATTATGCCTTCAGAAATTATGCTTAAGTCGTCGTATTTGTACGACTTTATAGTTAATGGGGACTGCTCTAAAGCAACTTAAATTATTCGTGATACTAACTTTCCTATCAGATTTAGATAATAATTTAAAAATTAACAACTATACGAGGTATCTCAAAATTAGCCACCAGTGTAAAATACACATTGAAATACAAAATACACATTAAAAATTAGTTAAACTAAACATGTATTTATACACAACTACATGGTGGCTGATTTTGACGTGCACATAGCAATTTTGTAAACCTAATAACTTAAACCGATTATCTCATATCTCTTAAATCATTAAAACAATTACATACAAATCAACTAGGATTTTTAAATCTCAATTAGCGTACGTATTATCCTATATTTTCACTTATATGTCCGTAAAATTAATTATAATTAGTTGTAAAGTATAAGAAATATAATAATTAGGATCAATTCATAAAAAATTTAATTTTAATTATTATTATCATTAACACAGAGATAGAATATAATTATCCTAATTTAGTTAAATCAATCATAGATTAAATAGAATCAAATTTCTAAAATTTTTGAAGGTACAATTTGAAATTAAATAGAAGCAAAACCATGAGAAAATAATATTTAAAGATAAACAATTGAACGAACATTACAATGGCATATAAGTGATTGGAGCATATACATACCTTCAAACCAACAATAGCAAGCAAAATAAGATCATCTTCTAGTATAGACGAGTGAGCCCATTGTTCTTCATTGACTGGAATGTCCTCCTTTTTCCATGGTCGATATGCAATAGCAACACAACGAAGACTTTTAGCAGCCATGTCTTCAATAATTTGATTGAAAAATGCCATCTGCAAAACAGATAAAAAAGAAATCACTATGGTGACTTTCTCTATATTAATCAAATGAGTTGTTAATGGTTGAGTTATTCGAATAATCCACACTATTGTCTGTTTTGCTTCAGAAATCAATTTGCTGAATTATATCCATTGGATATGGGAGAAGATTATACATTTGGCTAAGATTATTTCTACTGAAAAAGAGTGTCGAGATAGATAAATAAACATTCAACTCCTTTCTTATATGAATAACTCGTCAATTTTTTCTCTCTCAAATTTTTAACCTTGAATACATAGCTACATAGAATTACTTTCCTATTGCTTGTATAACATTCATTGCAAGTTTCCCAATCCCTAGCAATGTATATAAAACATATACACTATGATTTAATGGTATTATAATATCATACCTTTTATACCAATGATCTTATATGTAACAACTTTAGCATACCTTCTCTCCACTCATCTCCATCAAATGGTCATTTGTATCCAAGTACCATGTACAACGAGCAAGAATTATCTCAGCAGCACCTTTCCAATGTATGTGGATTTCATGGTCAGCCTATAAATAAGAATAAGATTAGTAGAGATGTCTTGAGACATTCTACAAATCACATATTCACCCTTAGTATTACAATACTTTTTTTCTTTATACTATTTTTGATAATATCTAGGTTTAATTACTTTGCTAGTCCCTATAATTTTACCAAATTTGTAATTAAGTCTCTATACTTTTAAAACTTTCAATTGGATCCCTACACTGTTTTTAATTTTGTAATCAGATCCTTTTAATGTAAAAAATGTTAAGCTAACAGAATATTCCTTCTCAAAAATATGTGGCTAAAGATCTAATTAGGTCCTTAATTGTGAGTACTTTTAATTTGGAGATTCCTTTAACTCTAATGTGTTTTACATGAAAAGTACCTAATTACAAAATTAAAAACGTATAGGGACTCAGTTGAAAGTTTTTAAAATATAGGAACTTAATTTATAAATTTGGTAAGACCATAAAAACTGAAAAAATAATTAAACCTAATATCTATTATCTAATTCTATCTCTAATAATTAAACCCAACCCAATTATACTCATTACATCAATACTTATCTCTATTTATACTATTATTTTTTTAGTATCTATTATCTAATTCTTTTTTTATTCATTTGGCTAAATCTAATTATACTCATTATATATCATAAGTGAAAATACATCATTACATGATACTAGCATAATGATACCCATTAACATATTAATCAGCGTGCATGATAGATCATTTCATAAGATTTCTTTCTGATAATTGGTTCATGTCTCAAACACTTCATAAAAGAGAAGAGAAGATTGTTACCTAAATAGACTCAAAAGCCATATACTTTCGCAAATTAAAGACTAAGTGCTTGTTTGGGCGCCATTAAATCGATAAAAAAAAGATATTTTTTTATTTTAGTGTGTTTCGTAAATTTTTAATAGTAAAAGTAAAAGCACTAGAAAAATTAAAAAAAAAACATCTTTTTTGAAAAGCTATAATTTACATCTTTTCTTAAAAAATCTTTTTTCCTTAAAAAGAATATGTTTTTTACATAATAAATGAAAAAAAAATACTTTTATCTTATTTTACCTAAATATAATTGATAAATAAAAAGATCTTTTTACATAAGATATCCATATATAAAATCACTTTTACTTTTGTAAAAGATCTTAAAAAAAATATCATTTAAAAAAAATATCTTTTTCGAGAATGGTGCCCAAACAAGTCCTAAGAAGTACAAAGAAAAATAACTCTTATAACGTGACATAAAATGGAGAAAAAGATGATTAATTTAATGTTGAGTTTCCAGTTATTAATATGTTATGGAGTTACGTTTAAGTTCTGCTGGGAGTAAAACAATATGGACAATACATACTAAGAGATGTTAAAATAGTAGTAGTTAATTACAATCTCAAATCCATATATACACAGTATAGGAATGAATTATATAATAATGCATTGCCATTTAACAACAAAATATCTATATAACGGAATTAAAATATCAATGAGAACATACCTTCTGTATTGCAACTCCGCCACGTTTTTTCTCTGCATTGAAAGGAAACATGTGAATAATTGAAGACTCTGATCTGGCAGCCTCGAAATCCATCCCAATCTAACATTTGCGTTTAAGAAATAAGAGCATTAATAAAAATTTATATAATGATTCTCTGGCAACTTTTAAAATATAAGTTATTGGATTAATTGCCTTGCATGAACCTTTTTTTTGGGTGTGTGCAAGAATGCACATACAAATTGCTAGTTTATTGAGTTCTAAATAAATTAAAAGAAAAAAACAAATGTAAATTACTTTCATATGCTTCATCTAAAGTTCTTTTAAACCTTCCTTAAGGCATCATGGCAACTTCGATACTGCCTTTATTTTGCTATACTTCATCATAGGCTAGAAAGACCAAGCTTTTCTCCTAGGCTGAAATTCCAACTCTGAGATAACCTCTTGGCGTTTGTCGCTTTCTCAATATTTACCGTAGAACCTACTAATTAAATATTGCATTGCTACTGTGTTCAAATACCTGTTGATTAGGGTATTCCCAAACCGTGAAGGCATTCTAATCATCATCCAAATTTAACATCAATAAAATCACCTGTTCTATTCATTCCTAAGGCCTTTCAACTAGAAACTAATCAATTCTCCTATGTAAATACAAAACTGAACATCTATAAGTGATAGATGCTGCTTATTAACGGCTAAGTTTTTTCCTATTTTCTTAAACTATCGAAAACACAACCAAAAAATTAAATCTAGTGTGAAAAACATTATATAGTGTGAATACATAATTTAACATGCTCAAGTTTGTCTATAGTTAAGCCACAACTGGAACTCACATTTTCATGTGTCAAAACAAAACAAGTTCCATACATTCGTATTCAAACATAGACTTGGAAGAAAACTTATTATACTTTTGTGTATGTTGATGACATTAATTACTGCATCAGTTGATAGCTCAATTGAGAAACAACTGCTAAAGGAGACACTAGCAACTGAATTTGAAATACAAGAACTTGGGAAACTAAAGCACTTTTCTTTTTTCCCTTGGGATGGAAATTACCACTCAAATTAGGGTATCACTCAAAATATTGTCTTTCACTATCAAGGAAATCTAAGAGAATCATGCATGTCCTTCTCCTCCAAATAGCTTTACTACAAAGTAAAAACTTCTTGACACCTATTTTGAACTACCACTATCATCCATTTTCACGTCTAGAAACGTTCATGGGGCACTTGATCATCCAGGATGGAAATAAACCATTTTTCAACTATTGGACTTCTTGGGAATATGCTATTAACATTTGACCCCATGGTCAAATTGATTATCTTAAGACTCGTTTGGTTGCTAAAGAATATACACAAATTTGTAGTCTTAATAACTATATATTCTAATACTTTCTCCCTAAGGCCAAAAGTTTCAATTTTTCATTGTCTTTCTATTGTTGCCTTCCATCATGGCCTTGATATTATACATGCATTTTACATGAACTATACGAGGTTTACATGGTATTTGAGTTTGAAGAAGAGTAAGTTCTTGATGTAAGAAAGGAAGAAGTAGAAGGAGAGGAGAGAAAGCAAGAGATGAAATCTGTGATGAATATTGATTGTAAGTTGTGAAACCTCAATTGTTACTTCTCAGTGTTACATATGCAGCATATATGCTAAGAGTTAGTTATAAGACCAATACAGCTTGCATGTTATGGAACTAACTGAATCTGTTAAATCAGTTTTAATACCAAAACGAAATTGCTTGCTTGTACGCTAAGTAACTTCTTTATATGCTATGCTTGATGGTGTGCTCAATGCCATTCTGTGCTTGGCTTCATAACATGGAATTTTTGCTTAAGGGAAGTTTTGATTACTTAGCACAATACAACATACTTATTATAATGGACTTAAATAATTTGCTTTGTGGGAAAGTTTAGCAGTATTATTCAAGCTTGTAGGATGACCATCTAACCATCATATCGCTCCTAATAAATGTGCTTGTTGGCTTATTTAGGCTATGCAATCATTATAGGTAATGAAGATAGGCAAGTTTCTCATCTCAATCATTATCAACAGATGCGAGTGTTATATTCATGAAGAAGTTGGAGTTTAAACCCATAGATAATCCCATGGTTTCTAATAAATTGTTTTTTAATAATCTACTAATTTGAATTATTAACTAGCAGATGCCTTTATGAAATATCCATGAGAACATTATACTTAACATATTTTTTTCATAATCTTGGAGTATTATTGTTGTTATATGCTCTAGGTTGAAAGATTGCATGAAACAAAGAAAATAATATTGATATAGCTGTACCCTATTAGTTGCAAGTTATTGCCGGAGTTATTTCTCAACCTCATCTTTATTCTATATATAAACCTATAAGTTATGGTTAAGATTTATGGTAACTTAATGGAAATAATAGAATAATTAGCGAAAGAAAAAAAGATTATAACTGATTCGTGTGAATTGTTGTGTGTTACAAGAGAGATGAACAAACATATAAAGAGAGGAGAGTAATAAACGTAGAGTACCTGCTTAACTACTATTATCTAGCAATAATATCTCTTCTCATATTTCAACATTTATAAAGAACTCGTTTCCTAAATAAATATACCTACGGCAATATTCTCATACGTTCTTAAACCTTCCATACCTACTTACTTGAGTAACATTTACGAGTATTTGCAAGCACATCAGTTTCCAACAAAAAGGGTAATACGATGGTGAAGATGAACTTTACTCTTCACCCAACTTTACTCTTCACCAAAGAAATTCCCCAACAAAAAATAAACATTCAACGTAAAGATGAACTTTAGGAAATAAGAATAGACCTGTACTCCCCAATGTAAAATTGCCTTTTCTGTTGGTGATCCAGAAATCTCAATACCAGTGCAACCCTATTAAGGATAAAATTATTCAAAATGAATTTTACGTTAAACCCCATCTACTTTTACCCATATGCAAGGGGGCAGAACAAAATGTTAAATAAATAATTCAAGCATACCTCAGGTAAGTAAACATTGCCATTAGTGTTTTGTGCAACACCTTCAATGAGCAACGATTGGAGCTTGGGAGAGATTCTTAACCCGTTGCTAGGAGGATCAATTTTTCTACCACCAGCATATGCCTCAACCACAATCATCTATTAAAAAGTTAGGTAATAGAATAATTTTTTTTATAAAGATTTTCATATTTAATTTTTACTTTTTTTTTAGATAACAAGAAAAAAATTATTAACATGAATATAAGGATTCTTAAAGAACGTGTAGAACAAGAGATCCTTAATAAAAACAGATTAGACGGCATCATATATGCACCTACATACTCAACCATTAAAATTGAAAAACATTTCAGGAAGTGCTCTCCAACATATTTGTGTGTGTGAGAGAGAGAGAGAGAACTCAATTCAAAGGTTCAAAGATTGCATGACATGCCTGATTCATAGTCAATGTACCAGTCTTGTCACTACAAATAACTGTGGCAGAGCCCATCATCTCGCAAGCAAAAAGCTTCCTCACCTACAAGCAAATGTTCTAGATTAATATATTTTCACAAATGGAAAGGGAAAAATCCAGTTGAAGCCCAAAGACTAACATACCAAAATCTTAGATGCCATCAGTTTCCTTAATGAGAAGGCTAACCTAAAATAAAGTTAAGAAATAAGTGAATAAATGAAATCAAATGAGAGAAACATGAAGAGCTATAGATCCAAAAGCACATACAAATAAAAACACAATACATTATAGATCCAAATGCACAGTTCTTAAAACTAAGTGAGCCTAACTCATAAGATGAGGCATGCACAATCTCTTAGTAAGGCTATCAATCAAGGCACTCGTTAGTTTTATAAAATAGTTTGAAATTGGTTTAATGTGTTATAGACTTGAATTATTTATCAAGGATGGAGAATAAAAGTAATGATAGTTTGATGAATGGATTAGAGAAATTAAATATAGTCTATTATTGACAAGGAGATGCAAATGCTTTAATGACCCAAGAGTGATTTGTATTGTTGTAACCTGAACAAATGAGTTATGGGATGACTCATTTAACTAGATTTTTCTAATCTAACATTTGTTCTATTAATTTCCAGATAATTTTTCCTAAATAATATCTTAGATATTTCTAGTTCTTGATTTATTTATTTAGTTTCTAGACTTCTCTATAGTAATATCTAGATATTTATTTTTTCCAAACAAACTCATTAGAAATCTAGAGATTTCTACAAATTTGGGTAGTGTCTTGGTGAAAATATCAGCTAATTACTCATTTGTGTTGCAATACTTAATTCTTGTTTGATATAGCTTCTAGTATGAAATGATACTTGATAGTTATGTGTTTTCTTCTGATGAACTGGATTGTTTGCCATTGCTATTATTGATTTACAATCGCACAACATAGTTGTTGGATCTTGCATGTCTTCAAATATTTTCCTTAACCATATTGCTTGACTTCGAGCATTTGCTATGGCAACATACTCAATTTCAGCAGATGATTGAGTCACAGTATCTTGTTTCTTTTATGCCCAAGAGATCACTCCGGATTCTAATATGAATACCTTTCTAGAAGTACTCTTCATGTTGTCAATTGATCCTACCTAACCAATGCCGATGTATCCAAGTAGATTTGAGTATTCATTAGATCTATAGAAAATGCCATAGAACCTCCTAGTGCTTCTGACTTGGCTTTTGCATGAATATTGACAATAAATTTAATGCGTACATAATGTCTGGTCGTGTGACAATTAGATATAGAAGGCTTCCAATAAGACTTCTACACAGTGAAGCATTTACCTCTCCAAATCCATCTTTTTTAATTTCTCGTTATGAACTAGAGGAGTAGCCATTGGTTTGCAATTCCTCGTCTTGAATCTTTGCAGCAAATTTTGGATGCATTCCCTTGCATTCTTAATCTTAGCACCTTGTGTTTTCTTCAATCTTAGCACCTTGCGTTCCCTTCTTCAAAAAACCATTGTGATTGGTCTACATATACTTCTTTCAAGTCTCCATTTATTAGAAATGTCGATTTCACATCAAGCCGATATATCTTCTTGCTGCTAGTGCAATAAGTGCCTCATTGTATCTAGGTGAGCTATCAGAGCAAATGTCCCTGTGTAATTTATCCTAGGAATGTGTGTATATCCTTTTGCTACGAGCCATATCTTATGCTTGCGAATAGCTCCATTTAGGTTGTGCTTGGTTTTATACACCTTGACTTCAATGACACTTTATTTAGAGGGCAATCAACCAGCTCTCATATGTTATTCTTCTCAATCATCTTGATTTTTTCTTCCATTGCATTTCTCCATACTTCTTGCTTTGCTCCTTCCTCAAAGCTTTCAAACTCAATCTTGGCGAAATTACATATTTGTATATGTCTTGTGGCTAGTTTTGGAGGATGATCAGTGGTTGCTACTAGTGTTAAAATAGTTATGTTTGCTTCTTCTTGTTCTTGTTCTTCTAGGCTCGTAGGTTATTGAAGGAAAAAAATGTTTTCAATTATATACAAAGTTACATTATACATAGTTTTATTTATAGGCACAATTTAGGGACAAAAACAGCTCATTACAACTCATAGAGTTGTTTAAGGTACACTGTATTGTGTTAGTTGTGCAAGTGGATGAGGTAAATTCACTAAATTGTGATTTACTTGTTCTTTGTATATGCAAGTGGATGTGGTGCATGTAAGTGAAGTATGAACTGTTTTACAACTCATTAATCCTTATGTTACAACACTCCCCCACAAGCTAGTGAATGGATATCAATCATTCCCAGCTTGCATGTAAGATCTTAGAATCGTGCTGTATAGAGACCCTTAGTATATCAAATCAGCCAATAGCAGCAGTTGCGACCACCAATCACGACGAGACAAAATGATTGTCGGGGTGCTTGGGGGAAGAAGACAAAAAAAATAGACTATTTTATTTTTGTATCGTTCAGACCAGTGAATCATAACAATGATACAGAATCGGACAAATTCAAACTATTAGTTTGCGATTCATTGACGTCCAATTCAATCTTGTTTCTGTATCGTCAAGATATCAAATTGGATCAATTCGTGGCATTCGTATTGAGAATCAGATGATACTAACAACTACGCTAGCAACACCATATTACCTATAATAATAATCCATATCCCAGTTATAATTTTTTGATTTTCTGATTGTGTTATCCTACTCAGTACTCATTATGCTTTTGTTTTCTTGCTTATTAAGTTATCTCTATCCCTAAAACTATATAGAATTGCCTATCAAGGATGGCAACAAAACAGGCAAACATAGACTCTTTCACCTTCAATAACGTACTATAAAATATAGATGTTATCTATAATATATATATACTTTTCAATCAATGGTAAGTTTTGAAATAGGAAAAAAAAAAGAAGAAAGTTTGAGTAAAAAGCTTTTGATAGTGAATATAGAGAGTAAACTTACGTGAAGTTGACTGTTAATGGGAGGCTGTCAGGTACTGCAACCACTATACTGGTGACCTAAATATTCATTGGCATAGAATCACTAATATAGAGATACGCAAAATGTAACTCCATAAGCAGGCCATCACACTAATTCGAGGCACATACCGCAATTGTTACTATGCTAACTGCTCCATGTATAGCATCAACAGCTCTAGTCTTGCCCGCTATAAATTGAACATTCCCATCTAAGTTTCTGGTATGGCCAGTGAAGTATCTGCTAAAAAATTACCATTTCAGAAGGCAAGCATAATAAGCTATAATTTTATCCCACAAAACCATAAACCATAAAACTAATAGGTAATGACCTGGCCAGCAGTACCGTCAGAATAACAGCTGTGACAGAGAGACCAACAATACCAAAAAAGGTGGCTACACCATTTAGACGAGCCTATATTGGGAAAAGACGAAAGAAAATATATAATGTACAATATTAAGAAACAAAATAACTCAAAAATCATCTCTAAAACGAAACTGAGAAATCACAGCAAAGAAGACCTGCAAAGGTGTTTCTTCAATTGGGTCATCTGAAGAAATAGCCATTTGTAACCCCCACTCAGTATTAATGCCAACACCTATTACCTAAAAGAACAGAAAAGAGAGATAGCAAATTACTGCATTTGATCAATAAATACAAAATAAATAAAAAATCAAATAACAATTTGATACGAATAAAGTTGGGGAAGTTCTTCCCCAACAATTGTGCATTTTCTAGTCTTGTGGAACTTGTACAAATTGTGATTTAGCACTACTGTATGTATTCATCAAAACCATGGCAATAAAACTAAAAAATGAAAGTCAAGAGAACATCTATTATTCAAATCGACCATGTGTTTCGTAGAACAAGACTAAATAATTACCAGCATAGTGCCACTACCATCTTGAACTCTACATCCAGACATCAAGAAAGGGGCCCTAGAATCTTTATGAACCTTGAGATAAAAGAAACACCAAAAAGTGGTTAAATGAGAATAAAATAAATAATTTGGTATCCACAAGAGATAGCACTGAATTTAAATAGTTACAATTATGCTCTCCCCATGAATGCTTGATTCATCAATTGCAAGAGGGTGAGGAGTGATTAGAATTCCATCAGCTGGGACCTAAAATTAAATAGCACACCAGCAATCATCAACATTTTGGCAAGCAAAAATTATAAAAGAAAAGAGTTGTTGTACCTGGTCACCAATATTAAGGGGTATAACATCGCCAACGACAATATCATAAATTGAGATCTTAACCCTTCTCCCGCCTCTAATCACCTTCTCAAACCCAAATACAAGTTTAAAAGGTTGGAAACATGATGGGAAGAATATGCATGTATATATATACAAAAATGCTATTTGTACAGCAAAATCAGCCACCAATGTATTTGTGTATAAATACATGTGGTTTAATTTATTTTCAATGTGTATTTGTATTTCAACATGAATTTTATACTAATGGCTGATTTTGGTGGCTAATTTTAGTGTACACGTAGCATTGTTGATATATATAATACAAAAATAATAAATTTAACAAAGCCACATTTGACATATAAATTAGTTAAACCTCTAGGTGTATATTTCTCTTCTTTTCATTTGTGTCGTGAAATTGAACATACTGCCTGTATTCACTCATGGCTGCAATGGAAGGCAAATGAAACAAATTGACAAGCACAAGTACTACAAAGCAAAAATAACTAAATTTATAATTATTAATTACAATAGCCTCAACAAGTATAGACAAAGTGGATAGAACTTGTGATACTGTCTGCTTCATATCAAATGGTAAATTGTGAATCAAAAGTGTAAACAACTAAACCAAATCTATATCCATTGTGCACCTTTACAAAGACAAAATAAAATACCTGTAACTACAATGACAATAAAAGCAGCAAAAGCTATGCTTCCCCCATCGTACCATCCTTCCTTGACACCCTGCAATAGCAAATTAATGCGAATCGACTTCCGATTACTAAAGGTCTAGATTCACAAACAAAGAATAAGAAAGACGAAAATCAAAGCCACTAGGATTGGTTCAGTGGTGAAGGATTTGGGTAATATGTACGAGATCCTAGGTTCGAACTTCATTGCTAAAAAGAAAGAGAAAATGGGAAGAATTGATTGATGGTACAAATTAATGAATACAATTAAAATATGCAACAATCAGATATTTTAGATAACAATAGGACCAAGTTCGGAATCTTTTTCTATGTGCACACCAAAAGTCAATTATCAAATCACTCTTTAAGCTTTGGATAAAAAATTTCATGGTCTTCAATATCTAAAAAAAAGTTTGCAAAGATGAAATGAAAGATTTTGAGATTAACAAAGCTATTATACAAGATTAATATACAAAATTAATATACTTTTTCAAATAGCAAGGTCAGAAAAGACATTGATCAGTCTACTAAAAAATTTTGATGTTAAATAAAGTTTCTACCATAGAAGACATGAAAGATTTAAGAACATTTAAGTATCTAAAGTCATAAGCTTATTTCATGCATTTCAACAAAGATTAGCAAGTCATGATGATAACTAAGTTTCCAAGGAAAATGCTTTCCAATCGAAAACTTAATAGACAATTACGCAGGCAATAGAAAATGTTGCTCCAAATGCACAATGAGCACAAAACATTCTCATTTCAAGAATAATTGCAAACATCATATATACAAGAATAATGAGCAAACTTTAATAAGGAGAAATGATACATGAATTATTCTACTTAACATGTCTCACTAATTTACATTGTCATAATATTTGGTACCGAATGATGCTTAAATGTTAAATCATGTGACATGCAACCAAAAAAAGTATTAAGACTTGAACGATTTGCAATTTCCTTTGTAAACATTGTGAAACCAGGGGATGGGTGTTCTTCATGAAGCGCCAACCTTGTTCAGCGAGCAAGGGCAAGTTCATAGCTCTCAGCCCCTCCCCTTTGGATTTGCCTTTACCCAACCAAAATTGGCGGGGCATTCGATGTAATTCATCGAACAAAGAAATCTCTTTTGAACAGAGAAGGAAGAGGTGTGACTGAGAGTGAGGGAGCAGAGAAGGTGAAGTTTTTCATACACAGTAGGAACAAGTTAAATAAAATACTATACAAAATGAGATTTATTGTTTTTAACTATTAATTAATTATTAATATTTAAAAATATAAAATAAAATATATTATTAAATTATTAAAATAAAAAAATTAGTATTTCTCATTCTCTACAGCATTGTCGCAATTCTAATTATTTTATATAAAACCAAACGTAATCCCTTTTTCATCGAATCTCGCTCACCTTAGACTTTATCCCTAATGCCAATAAAATCGCTGCAGATACCAGTAAAATAAGCAAGGTAGGATCTTTGCAAGCTTCCCATACAAATATCTGTAAAAGGTTAAAAAAAAAACAATTAGCTGAATATTTATTCCGACTCCCGATAATTCTTTTAAATGAATACAGAATTTTTAATAAAAAAATATTCTTTTTAATTTTTAATATTTAATTTTATAAGATTAATTAAATTTTTATTAATGATTTTTTTAAAAATATACTTACGTGACACATTTATTAATAATATATTATTTATTTAATTTTTATAAATATAAATAATTTAAAAATTACTAATATTTTTTTATAAGATTTTTAACAAAAAAAAATCTGTCATTTTTAATATATCATATAGACTTATTTTAATAATACAAAAAAATTAATCATATAAATAAAAATTAAAGATAAAAAAATGATATTTTTTAATATTTCATTGTGTTTCCAAATAATTTTCAAGAATGTTTAAGAATTTTTCAAAAAAAAAATCTGTGACATCACTCGACCAACGAAGTATTAAGGCTTGAATGATTGAAGGTTGGCAAAATTTACCAGAAAACCTTTTCGTCTCCATCGAGGATAATTGTTAGAACCGAAAGCCCTTCTTCGTCTTAATAAATCAGCCTCATCACCATGAATTCCTTTCGCTAAACTGGTATTCAGCAAATTCGATATTCCTACAACCTGGTTGAGAAATTTATATGATTATCAATACCATTACTAGTTTAAGAAAAACAAAGAGGAAGGGGTTCTAATAAATAATCAAACTACCTACCCCTCCGTAGAGCTCGAGAGCAGCAGTACTTTGCTCTGTTGATAACGAACACAGTTGTTCTTGTCCAATTCCAAATTCACTATTGGTGGGAGGAGGAGTTGTGGTTTCTAACGGTTAAAAAGCATTAATCATCGTCAATAAAAACGGTAATACTAATATGAGAATTGTTAGAAAATCAGCAATTTTTGTGGTTTATAGTTATTAAATAGTCATTAATGATAATTTTAATAGTGTGAAATTAATGTGAAATTTTATCTAATAACTTATTTTTTGTTAATTACATACTAACTAGAATTTAATAAAATTACTGTCCCTAAACTTTTCCTACTAATATCATAATGCATTGGACTCTTTTAACTGTGTAAATTCATGTACAATTATAAATTCATAGTTAATAATTTTTTGATAATTTGACATGTTAATTATCCTCCAACTACTTTTAACTATAAATTTTGTAGGAAGCCAACTCAGTGGTCGCTAATGGCCGCCTCTTCTCCTTCTTTACAATAATGTCCCGGTGGTTGTCTCCTTCTTCAGTCAATTCATTTTTATTTTTATTACAAATCAATGTTAAACTACATTGATGATCATTATAATTTTGTAATTACAAGTTATATTTCGAATATTAGGCCACGACCTTAGAATTTGTATGATTCATAAATTATCAACACATAATTCGATCATTATATTTATTTATCTACAATTCGATCGTTATACTTTAAATTCGGTTACAGTTTAATTTATTCCGTATTATTCAATAACTACCATCTATTACTCAAAAAATAAATATTTATCCATTATTTATAATTTGGCCTATAAAACTTACACCACCTCAACTAAGATTACTATGCAAAAACACCATCTATGCCGTAACACAAAGATTAACTTTGTTTAATGCATTTGTAAATAGATTAATAGTAATGACTTTTGTCATTTGAACCATGCTATTGAATTTGTAATTAAAAATTAGTTTTTAAAAAAATTATAATTAAATTTATCTTTTAAAAATGGTTTACATTAATTTTTTTGTTATTTTCATTATTTATGGTGTTAAAATTTATTGATATAGTATGTAATATTGCAATACACACCTAACAATCTTAAATAGTTATTAATATAATAATTATTAAATTATATCAAATTAACTTAAAATTAAAAAAAAATTAATGTCTCAAGATCTCTCTCATTTTAAAATTAATTTGATCTAATTGTATAAATATATCATAATAATAGCTAATTATGATTATTAAATATGTGTTGTAATTAATGGAATATCACTTAACATGTCACACTAATAAATTTTAATATATGAAAGTGACAGAATAATCAATGTGATTAACTTAAAATTTTTAAAAAATAAATTTGATTAAAAATTTTTTAAAAAAACTAATTTCAAAAACGAATATTCTTTTAAAAATAATTTTAACCATTTATTCTATAAAAAATATTAACAGTTATATCTATTGAGTACTGACTATCGGATCAAACAGCCTTTTTTCATGCTACACTCTTTAAAGTGAAAAAAAACACGTAAAAAATATTAAATAATAAAAAATTATACTTTATAAAATTAATTATTAAATATTTTAAAAAATTCATGTAGTTATTATCATCACATTAATTATAAATCAATCACTGTAT